>NW_026112278.1:0-127500 GCF_024679095.1 Eriocheir sinensis
CAGAGAAACGATAGCATTTCTCCTCACAGGTGACGTAGAGGATCTTGTGGAGTTGGCCAAGCTTTTTCAGATACTTCTCACTGTTCCACTCGTTGACAAGAAACTGTACCAAATTGGTTTTGTTGTCTTCCTGTTGCAAGAACTTGCGCCATTGTTTGATCTTTTGCCCTGGTGTTATGTTCTGGACACTCAGTCCGGGTGTTCTGCTTCTGTTGGCCCTTTCATTGCATTTGATGGAGAGTTTCTTGTAACAGTCAAAAACAACATCAATTCGATCACTTGCTGACCCTTCATTGACAGCCATAGAGAAAATGCGTTCAGCAACTTCAGCAAAGGTGGGCTGCTGGCCATCAAATTTTGCTCGCTGGACAAGACCCATTCCATCAATAATTGTAACTGAATGGTCTGGAAGAGAGTCAGCTAGTGGAGCGTTCTTCTTGATGCTGTTAGCCAGGGCAGCTTTATTGGTTTTCTGAGACTACCATCAGGTGCAGCAAGTGACCAGGAAGTGGACCCAGGGGTAACATGAGGTCTTTCATGTTAAGATTTCTGCTCTGTCCCATGACGATCATCCGCCCAAAAGCCATCTGTCTGCTCTTAGGATCAGCGACCTGCCATCCCCACATTTTGTCTGCTGCTTTGCAGCTGATCCAAAAGTCTTCAAAGAGCTTTTTTCAAAGGGTCATGAAACTTCTTTGCAGGTGGATCTGTTGCCAGTCTCTCAGTCTTGAATGCCGCATAGGCATTTTCTCCTTTTGTCTGCGCAATTTTGATATCCTGAGCAACATCCTTTGGTGCAGCAGTCCCTGTTGATATGCTCATCAACTCAAGGTTCTCTTCAAAGGGATTGGTCCAGCTCTCAAGGGTTTCTTCCACTGCTGCTACAGACTCTTCGTCTTTTGCCGCCTTGAGTCCAGGAGATCAGGATGGTCTGAGCCATGTTTGTTCAGTTGTACAATGTTCCTGAGCTTTGTCAGAAAGCCACCCTTTGTTCGGCCGTAAGGTAGTACCGGCTCACAGCTCCAAGTTTCAGGCTGAACTTGGTGGTGCCACCAACTGTTTGTGTATCTCTGTTCACAGTTACCTCAGTGGTCTGGTCCACGGGAATGCGCCCAAAAGGATTTTGGTCAGTGAGTTGAACAGCAAAGTTTCCATCTTGGAATGCTTGGTAGATCTCTGGGTAATCAACAGCAAGATTGGTCATTTGAGCGTAATACGCTGGAAGGTGCCTTGCATAGTTAAGTCTGTCATATGCAAAGCACCAAGGGATCATCTGGCGAATAACGAAGGTGAAGGTCCCAGTTTCCTCACGAGCAGCCCTTATCAGCCCAAGGAGAACATCTTGAACGATGTCCACGTAGGTCATCCAGAAGGCAGACAGGTCTCCATTGTCATGGCGAAGATGATCCAGAAAGGTGTCCCAAAGACTGAAGAAGTCTCCCATCACAGGCAGTTGCAAGAGGGTAGAAAAGGCAGCTTGGTGGATGTCTTGATGAAAATCAGCAACCAGTTCTTCCACTTCATTGACAGTTGTCAAGCTCTCTGAGTGATTGTCCTTTACCCACGGGATGAAGCATTGCCAGATCAGGCGAAGGAGAGCTTCTAGAAAGATCTTATGGACCCTGACGGCCCTCTTGTACATTTTCCCGTCCATGACGCCTGCTACTGAACCCTCAGCCAGGATTCCTGATTCTATGCACAAGTCACTCAAGCCTGCATCACGAAAACGTTTCCCTAAGATTGCAAGTACATTCATGATTGTATGAAAGGTGTTATTGCTGATACTTAAGCTACACTGTGCACCTTATCTTCCCTACCCCCTAAATTTATCGTCGTCGCACACAGTATAAAAGGTCACGTGATAACACACAAAAAGCTACCTGAGCCGCACTGTTATCATAATTTTTTTTCATCTATGGACTCTAAAGTTACTAAAAATTCATATGAGAATTTGCCACCCGAATGTATACCAACAGACCCCTTGGAAGATGGACTATAAAGCAAGCCCACCCTGGTGACCTGCAGGTGGCTTTGGCGAGGGCCATGGAGTTCGAGGCGTTTCTCAAGACGTCAAGCCGCCTCGCTGACTACGCCAAGCCTCGGAACGACGTGCGAGGCCGGAAGGCGAAGTTCGAGCGTAAGGCGGCGTCGAGGGAGACGAGCCCCGAGTTTGGTGGCCGTTGCTGGGGCTGCGGTGAGAAGGGCCACAGACGCGACCGGTGTCCGAGGGGGCGAAAGACGCGTTCCCTCGACCGGCCGAAGTCTGGGGCTTCAGACTTGCTGCAAGGACTGCGGCAAGTCTGATCACTGCCCAGCGCCTGCCCCAAGCCGAAGCAAGTGGCGCAGGCGGGAAACAGCAGCGGGCTGGACAAGGGGGCGACTACCCAGCCTGCCAAGGTCGACACGCCCCACTTGTGTAAGATGCCGCCATACCACTAGTTCGGTGCAGGTGGAGGGCAACGTAGACGGTAAGTCTTGCCGCCTGACAGTCGACACCGGGGCTGAAAGACCCTGGTGCGCCCTGAGTTGCTGGACGCTGAGCGGCTCCCAGACGCCCCGCAGAGATTGTGCGGCGTGACGGGCATTGCGTGGCACTCCAGGGGCCTGTAGTGGCTCGTGTCGGCGTGGGCGGCGCAGAAGAGCGGCTGCCAGTGTACGCCGCCGACCTGGATGAAGAGGGCTTGCTCGGTTTTGACTACCTGGTGCAGACTGGCGCATGTATCGACTTTGGACGGAAGCGGATGAGGGTGCACGGACAAGAGGTGCCCTGGCTTCCGGAAGTCGGTTGTGCCGAGGTAGTGACGGCCGAGCGACTGCACCTTGCCCCCAGGACGGAGCGACGAGTCCAGTGTCGACTGTCGAGGGTGATGCACGACGCGGAAGGCATAGTAGAACCCTCAGAAAACCTGCACCTGACTGACGGTGTGGCAGTCGGGAGGAGCCTCGTGGGAGCGGGTGAGGAGTTAGTGACAGTACTCGATGCTAACTTCTCTGACGAGGCTCGGCGACTACCCGCTGGTGCCAGACTAGGCACATGTGAAGAGGTGGAGCGAACTGAACAGCCGTCGAAGAGTGCGTCTACGCCTGCGGAGGAGTGCTGCCTGACGTCCTTGAAGACCTGGCGCTCAGGGGCTCCGCTAACCTGACGGAGTCGCAGGCGGAGAGGGTGCGCCACACCGTGACGCAGTACTCAGACGTGTTCAGCCGGGGCGACTTGGACTTGGGCCGCACGTCGCTGGTGAAACACAGCATCAACACTGGAACCAGCGCGCCCATCAAGTGTCCCCTCGACGTATCGCACCTGCCCGACGAGAGGAGATGCAGCGCACCGTCAACGACCTGGCAAATCAGGGGTGATCGAGAAGTCCGACAGTCCGTGGTCTTCAGCGGTAGTCCTGGTTAAAGAAGGACGGCACACAACGCTTCTGTGTGGACTACCGGGCACTGAATGACGTGACTGTGAAGGATTCCTACCCCTGCCGAGGATCGACGACACCTTGGACGCGCTGGTAGGGGCGAGGTGGTTCTCCACGCTCGACCTGAAGTCGGGCTACCACCAGGTGGAGATGGCCGAAGAGGACAAGCCGAAGACAGCCTTTTCCTTCGGGCAGGGCTTGTGGCAGTTTAATGTCATGCCCTTCGGCCTCTGCAACGCCCTGGCTGTTTTGAACGTCTGATGGAGCGGGTGCTGGACGGCCTGCAGTGGAGGACGGCCTCATCTACCTCGACGACGTCATCGTCACGGAGGCACCTTCGAGGAGGAGCTGGGGAGGCTGGAGGAGGTCCTGCAACGCCTGAGGAAGGCTAACCTCAAGCTCAGCCCCAAGAAGTGCTCCCTCTTCCAGTACGAGGTGCCGTTCCTGGGGCATGTCGTCAGCAAGGACGGCGTGCGCACAGACCCGCAGAAAGTGGCAGCAGTAGCAGACTGGCCTCGGCCCACTAACGTAGCTGAGGTCAGGAGCCACTTGGGTCTGTGCACCTACTACCGTCGCTTCGTGCAGACTTCGCCACCATCGCGGCGCCCCTACACCGCCTCACTCGTAAAGGAGTGCCTTTCGAGTGGGACGAGGCGTGCCAGGCTGCGTTCGACGGCCTGAAGAGGGCCCTAGTGGAGGCGCCGGTCCTGCCGTACCCCAACCCGAAGCTTACCTGCTTGACACCGACGCCAGTGCGGAGGGCATCGGGCTGTCTTGTCGCAGGTGAAGGATGGAAGGGAGCACGTGGTGGCCTACTACAGCGCCAAGTTCAGTAGGCCTGAACGCAACTACTGCGTGACCAGGAAGGAGCTGCTGGCAGTAGTAAAAGTCTCGAGCACTTCCAGCCGTACCTCTACGGCGCTGAGTTCACTGTCCGACCGACCACGCTGCCCTGCAGTGGTTGAAAACACTGAAGGCGCCGGAGGGTCAGCTGGCGAGGTGGTTGGGAAGGCTCGAGCAGTTCAACTACCGGATTGTTCACCGCCCGGGTCGTGTGCACAGCAACGCCGATAGTTTGAGCCGGCGCCCGTGTGAGGCAGACTGCTCTCACTGTGCTAGCAAGGACCCCGACCCTGTGACTCGACGCCCGTGTGAGGCAGGTAGCTCACATTCCGTCCCTGAAGGACCTGACGCCGTGAGTCAGAGCCCGTGTGAGGCAAGCTACTCACACCAGGCGCGTCGGGACCCTGACCCTGTTTGCCGACGCTTAACAGTGCCTGCCAACGCCACTGAAGGCAACGACCGGTGGCGTGAGGCACAGAGCGCAGACCCCGCTCTTGCTCCTGTAGTGCGTTGGCTCAGGGCCAGCGGGGAGCGACCCCGGTGGGAGGAAGTGTCGGCGGAGAGTCCTGCCACTAAGTGCCTCGTCGACCAGTGGGAGACGCTGCGGTTGGACCGGTGGGGAGTGCTAGTAAAGCGCTGGGAGGTGTTAGGCGGAGGGCAGAGACGCCTGGGTAGTGGTGGTACCCGTGCAAAGCGTGCTGAGGTGTTACGGGAGTTGCACGCCGGTGTTACTAGTGGCCACTTGGGCGAGAAAAGACCATAAACGTCTCCGCCAGCGCTTCTACTGGGTCGGTATGCGGAACGACGTTTCCGAGTGGTGTCGGGCCTGTGACGTTTGTAGTGCGAAAAGGGCCCCACACGCCGGAATCGGGCTCCGCTTCAGTTGTACAGCGTGGGGCGCCAATGGAGCGGGTTGCTGTAGATATTGCTGGCCCGCTGCCCATGACGCCCTGGGCAATCGTTTCGTATGCGTCGTGATGGACTACTTCACGAAGTGGCCTGAGGCGTATGCGCTCCCGAACCACGAGGCTGAAACAGTGGCGAGTGTCCTAGTAAACGAGTGCTTCACCCGGTTCGGTGTGCCGTCAGAACTGCACTCAGACCAGGGCCGTGAGTTCGAGTCCCGTGTGTTCCGTGAGTGCTGCGACTTGCTGGGAGTGCGGAAGACCCGAACGACGCCACTCCACCCGCAGTCGGACGGGATGGTGGAGCGGTTCAACCGGACACTCGCACAGCAGTTGGCCGGCATTGCGGGGCAAACCAGGAGGACTGGGACGTCAAGTTGCCCGCAATGCTGATGGCGTACCGGTCCGCTGTGCACGAGGCCACTGACTATACACCCGCACGTCTTATGTCTGGCCGCGAGCTCAGACTCCCGTGGATCTGGCGACGGGCGGCCGCCGGACGTGGGCCTGCCGACTGTCACCTCTGGCTTCGCTGCCGCGCTGCAGGAGAACCTGGTCGAGGTCCATCACCAGGTGCGCGGCAAGCTCAGAGTGGCAGGCCAGGCGATGAAGGACTACTACGATCGCCGCATGCGGGACGTGAAGTATGCGGTGGGTGACAGAGTGTGGCTGCATAACCTCGCCGGAAGAAAGGGTTATCACCGAAGCTGCAGAGTCCCTGGGAGGGGCCCTACACGGTGATTGCAGTCCTGTCCGCTGTCACCTACCGCATCAGGAGGGGCCGCAAACGCTCCTCTGTCGTCCACGTTGACCGGCTCTGGCGCTACCATGGGCCGGGCCGTTACTCCTGGGGTACTGGCGCTGAGGAGGACCCTGACTACCCCAGTAGTGACGAGGAGGACCGGGCAGAACTTGACCCGGTGGACGTCGAGGTCGCGGATGATGTGGAGGAGGAGGCAGGTGGAGACGCCGACCTGGAGGCCGGCTCTGCTGGTGACCTGGACCAGCCCGCTGCCTCTCCTGCGCCCTCACCTCCACCGCGACGACCAAGACGTGAGAGGAGGAGGCCAGGATGGCTTACAGATTTTGATACAGAATGATTTGTTTAGTTCCCCAGTTATGTTTTATTTGTTTTGTTAAGTTGGCGAGGCGGGTCGCCTGCGCTTAAGGGGGGGGTAGTGTTACGCCAAGGCTTAGCTTAGTTTAAATTGTAATTGGCGCCACGTGACGTAATGAGGGTTCCCTGCGGCCCCGTTGAGGGGGCGGGCTGGAGAGGGACGCCATGCGGCGAGGAAGAGTGGAGACGGAGAGAAGACAAAGGACGCGCTCGCCTGTGCTCTGTGCCTTAGGACTTAATCGCCTGTGATTTGTGCCTTGACTGCCTCCCCCTTGGACTATAAGGATTGTACAACGTGCTATTGCTTAGTAAACCCCAAGAAAGTCCGCCCTGTATTTAATTGTGCCTCGCTGTGTGCTCTGTGGGTGTGTGCGAGTGTGTCCGCCGGAGTGTCTTTGTATCTGCTGTCCGCCTCGTGGGAGCACTGTGTTTTCCATAGCGAGCCCAGTTTAAGTAATTGGGAGAGCACCTGTCTGCCTGTGTGAGGGGTAGACAAGTGGAGCATAACAGTATCTTAGTACGATGTAATTTACTTACTGATGTGACGTGACATCTTCATTTCCTACATCGAAGAAGGGTAATACTTTATAAGAAGTCCGCCTCCCCCTTCGCCACTCCAGCCCCCCAACCCCCAAGACAAGCCTGGGGAACTGTGGGGAACCGGGGCTGGGGGGGAAGCCAAAATCACTGAAAAATTTCCCAAGAAAAATCCCTAAATGAAGGAAAATTCCCTAGTCTCGAAAGTAAGGAAAGTCCCAACTTTATAACCTAATAGCCCCCCTGCTAACCAAGGGGGGCTGCGCCCCTCTTGGACCCCCTCCCCCTCCCCACATGTATGATGCACCAGAATTTTTTTTTTTTCAGTGGGGAGCATATTTAAACTACTCCAACTGAACTTTGCCCTCGACCTCCTAACGAGGAGACTTTGCCCCCCTCGGCCCCCAAGGGGCTGCCCCCTGGACCCTCCTACTTCCAAAATTTCCCTAGAAAAATCCCAAAATTAAGGAAAATTCCCTACATGGGAGGGGTCCAGGGGGGGTGCAGCCCCCCTTGGCTAGGAGGGGAGTTGAGGGGGGCGAAGCCCCCTCGTTAGCAGGTCGTAAAGTTCAGTTGGAGTAATTTAAATACGCTCCCCACCAAAAAAACCCTCGATTTTCCTGCGCATCATACATGTGGGGGGGTCCAGAGGGGGGTGCAGCCCCCCCTTTGTTAGCAGGGGGGTCAAGGGGGGCTGTTAGGTTATGAAGTTAGTACTTTCCTTACTTTCAAGACTAGGGAATTTTCCTTCATTTAGGGATTTTTCTAGGGAAATTTTGGAAGCCCATTTTTCAGTGATTTTGGCTCCCCCCCCAACCCCTGGTTCCCCACAGTCCCCCAGGCTTGTCTTGGGGGGTAGGGGGCTGGAGTGGCGAAGGGGAGGCGGACTTCTTATAAAGTATTACCCGAAGAAGGAATATGTTATTATTGAAAAAGATGTTCTAGATGGGTATGTTTGAAGTTAGTTTACTGGTAGGTTTTCAGGGTAGGCCTATGCATGGATAAGCCTTAACTGAGTATTAGAAACAAATAAGTAGACAAGTGGAGGGTGGGGAAGAGGCCCACCACTTGTTAAAAGCAGCTCCACATGTTGAAACTTATGTGCCGAGGACCCCCACTGGGTTAGGTAATTGCTACCGGCAAAGGCCTATAACAAATGTGTTTACAAAATTCTTTAATATTAAGCCAGAGTTACCATTTTCTTATTACAACGTGGCCTATAGGCATAATAGAAGTGACCAAAGTTTGATGCATGTAGGACTTATACTTCCCGAGTTATGACAAATGGTTTTGTATTTCTTTGAACGGCAGTTCCTGGAAAATGATATTTTTGAAGTATAGTAAAGATTCGTTTTAGTACTGTGCCAGTATCTCATTATCTACTTATGAAACATCACTATCTCTTCACATGTCTTTTCTACAAACCTTCAACAGTCATGGAAACGCTTTGAAAATCCAATTCAAGGACTTTTTTTTTTTTTACTCTTGTAAATAGTGGATAATGTTTACGAAAGCGTGTTGCCTCCTCTGGCGGCGGCCACGGTGACGCTGCAGCCGCCGCGGCCGTAAAATAGCTCGCAGAGGGTTTAGGGTCAGGGAGCATATTTAAACTATTCCAACCGAACTTTACGACCTACTAACGAGGGGGGTGGAGACCTCCCTCGAACCCCCCCCCCGGCCTGTGAATGTGACGTATTTCGGGGCGGAGGGTTTTCACCCAACACCGGCTGCCCCGTCGCGGCGGCCGTTGCCAGAGGAGGCGACACGCCTTCGTAAACATTATCCACTATTTACAAGAGTAAAAAAAAAATTCCTTGAATTGGATTTTCAAAGCGTTTCCAATACTGTTGAAGGTTTGTAGAAAAGATATATGAAGAGCTACTGACGTTTCATAAGGTAGGTAATGAAATACTGGCACGGTACTAAAACGAATCTTAACCGTATAAAATCTCCCAGAATGATTATTTATTAGGGAATTTGGAAATAAAAAAGTGGCTTGTTTTTCAACTCTCTCTCCAGATAGTAATTAAGCCAAAAATACTATAATTTAATTTGATGTATTTTTACAAATTTTCCCCAAAAATTTAGTTATATATATTTTTTTATAAAATCATTAAAATATGAAATAAAAGAAATCTACTTCTCTTTTAATAGCTATTTTGAGGAAAGATGACATTTTCAAATCATATATAACCCATTCAGATTTATTAAAAAAATTATAAACTGACAGCTTATAAAGCACAAGTATAAAATCAGCTCATGGAAAGCTTCCCACATTAGCCTAATAAAATTAAAATCAATCTCTTGCTGAGACCCAAACCAACAAATAATTATGACAGGAAGTTTATATATACCTGTCTGTCTCATTCTCAGCCTCTCTCTCTCTCTCTCTCTCTCTCTCTCTCTCTCTCTCTCTCTCTGTATGTATGTATGTAGTGGGGGGGGGGGGATGTGTGTGTGTGTGTGTGTGTGTGTGTGCCTGATTACGAGTTGGACTTACAATCACTAGCCCGACAGGAGCAAACTCATTCTCATTATGATCGATCTCTGGGTTCTGCTGGGACCTCACCCCCCCATCCCCCTTGCTCAAGGGGGTACAGAAACAACTCTTTGTCAGCGGAAAGATTTCGGCATGAGTGGGGCTCGAACCGCCGCTTGTCAAGCCGTGAAGCCTGGCAGAGCAGCGCTCCAACTGATTGTGCTACGGAGCGGTGTAGAGTAGGTGTGTCATTCACTCTTGGTCTGCTGCGGGTCTCTCTCGAGACAGCCAGCCGTTCCCCTACGGAGGAACACAGAGCTCATAGTTCTGATCCTTGGGGAGGACTGAGACCACTCACACACAACACACCGCGACAAGGAAGTCACAACTCCTTGCCTGACGTCGCGTACCTACTCACTGCTGGGTGAACAGGGGCTACACGTGAAAGAAGGTAAACCAAACTTATCTTCACCCGGCCGGGGAGTCGAACCTCGGTCCTTCTGGTTGTGAGGCAGACGCTCTATCCACTGAGCTACTGGGCCGTGTGTATTTACCTAGTTGTATTTACCTAGTTATGACATACTGGAAAAGAGCTACGCTCGCGCTGTCCCGTCTCCATATCCTCTCTTAGCCAACTTTTCCTTAAAATCATGGACACGTGTGTGTGTGTGTGTGTGTGTGTGTGTGTCCTACGAGTGTGTGTGTGTGTGTGTGTGTGTGTGTGTGTGTGTGTGTGTGTGTGTGTGTCCTATGAGTGTGTGTGTGTGTGTGTGTCCTATGAGTGTGTGTGTGTGTGTGTGTGTGTGTGTGTGTGTGTGTGTGTGTATTTGTGTGTGTGTATGTGTGTCCTATGAGTGTGTGTGTGTGTGTGTGTGTCCTATGAGTGTGTGTGTGTGTGTGACAGAGAGAGAGAGAGAGAGAGGAGGCGCCGCAAATAAATGCTGACCTATGATTATAACTCAGAGTGTTTGACAACTTCTTTACCTTGAACATGGAAATCCCCATGAAAACCCAGTTAATCTTCTCCGTGGCCTCGGGAAGTGGTGGCAGCGTCAGCCTGAGACGATTAGTACTGCAGCACGCGTACGTCCGGCTTCCCAAACCTCCGAGGGAGCTGCTCGTGCAACACACTGGTGAGCCAAGTTGGTCCCCAAGCCACACAACAGTTAATTGAGGCTTCTTAGTCCAGATTAGTTTTACATTTTTCTTTCAGTCTTTTTACTTTTAGATTATTTTACATTATCAGTTTTCCATCAATTTGATACCTATATTTATATTTTTAGTAAATATATATCTTGTGTTTTATATGTATAGAGTATAGTAATTTTTAGGGAAATAAAATTATTCTCTCTCTCTCTCTCTCTCTCTCTCTCTCTCTCTCTCTCTCTCTCTCTCTCTCTCCCCTTGGTGTATGGCTCTTCCCTGTAAGCTGTTGTCAAATCCCCTCAGCTGTGTCCTTTCTTTGTCACTGGTGGAGGGCTGAGACTGACTGGTGCTGAGTAAATGCTATTGTATTCTATTTTCTTGTACAGTCCTGAGCAGCGCTGGGTGGGCTGTTTTTGTTTCCTTTGTTTTTGCTCCTCAGCTGCCTCCTTTGATGTAAAGAAACAGATCATCATTGTCATGGTTAAACCTGCTTCTCGATCAAGAGTCTTGCCCCATTCCCCCGTCACGTGGTTCCACTGACTTGCATGTTTTGGTTCTAACTCCACATCCTCACCATCGTCACTGTTCTCCTGCTGCCCCGCTCCCTGTCACAGCCTCCTCTCAACTTGCATATATTGGTTTTCCTGAGGCCTCATCAGCATTATTGCCAAGCTTGGGTTCTTTTGTTCCTGTTTTACTCATGTTGTCAAAACACATCAGCTGTATATGTCATTTCAGAGGTAAAAAAGAAATTGAGTTCTTGGTATTAATTCGGCCTCATCAGCACCACAGTCCCAGCTTGTAATCTCCTACTCATGTTTTTGCTCCCATCTTCTGTTGCCAAGTCAGGTCGTCATATCCTTTCAAAGAAGAGCTATGGTGTTGGGAAGGCGTGGTTAGGGTAGTGATTGTCCTGCTGTTTGGGTGACTTAGGAGGCTGGACAAGGGAAAGGGAAGGCATGGTTAGGGTAGTGATTGTCCTGCTGTTTGAGGTGACTTAGGAGGCTGGACAAGGAAAAGGGAAGGCATGGTTAGGGTAGTGATTGTCCTGCTGTTTGGGTGACTTAGGAGGCTGGACAAGGGAAAGGGAAGGCATGGTTAGGGTAGTGATTGTCCTGCTGTTTGGGGTGACTTAGGAGGCTGGACAAGGGAAAGGGAAGGCATGGTTAGGGTAGTGATTGTCCTGCTGTTTGGGGTGACTTAGGAGGCTGGACAAGGGAAAGGGAAGGCATGGTTAGGGTAGTGATTGTCCTGCTGTTTGGGTGACTTAGGAGGCTGGACAAGGGAAAGGGAAGGCATGGTTAGGATAGTGATTGTCTTGCTGTTTGGGTGACTTAGGAGGCTGGACAAGGGAAAGGGAAGGCATGGTTAGGATAGTGATTGTCTTGCTGTTTGGGGTGACTTAGGAGGCTGGACAAGGGAAAAGAATGCAATCAAATGGTCACAACTTTTTAACCCTTTAAATTGGGCACAGGCAGAGACTGACGCTGGGTGTGGGTGGAGCAGCTGGATACATGGACCTTGCTGGGTGTGTGAGTGCCTCCCAAAGAAGAGTTCCCAGCGCCACGGCTCCCAAGACCTCTGCCAAGCTGGGCAATGTCAGTCTGGTCATTGGACACAAGTCCCGGCAGGTGGCAAAAGTGGACGTGGCTGGTGAGTAGTGTGGACTTTGTAGTGATTCTTTTTATCCGTGTATTTATTTATGTTTGGAGCAGGTTTTACTATAATTCCTTCTTTTATCTTTTCAACTTTATTTTTCTCATTTTCTCCTGGTAATGGTTCCTCTCTGTTTTCCTTTTTTTCTGGACTAGGTTTTCTTGTTGTAAGATTAGGTGTTGTTAGATATAGTATTGTTAGGTGTTAATAGGTTTAGATCAGAGTATTAGTCTTTTCCTTTCTTTCTTTTTCTCCCTCTTCCTCCTCCTGGTAGTAGTGATTCTTTTTCTTTTCTTTTTCTTTTTTATATGTCCTCCTCCTTCCCCTTCTCTGTGTATTTGCTCCATTCCTCTCCCTCCATATACAGTGATGCATGCTTTCTTTTTCTGTGTGTCTCTAAACATGTCCACTGTTCATCTCAGTAAACAAGTCTGTCTTTAACGCAGGGACTACTTGTGTATATGTACAGTACACTTCATGCATGGTGTCTTTGTATTGATAAGCAAGTCTTGCTTTTGTGAGCTGAAGGAGGACTGTTTATCATAGTATACAAGCCTGCTTCAACTTATGCTTATGCGCTCAAACCTGACATGCACTCATCTCCTAGACTATCGTTGCCACAAAACCTTTCCTCTCTGGGGGTTCTGGTAAACCTGCCTCTTACAACAATGGGTAATCCTAGACTATTGTTACTTACTATGGGTAATCCTAGACTATTGTTACTTACTCTGGGTAATCCTAGACTATTGTTACTTACTATGGGTAATCCTAGACTATTGTTACTTACTATGGGTAATCCTAGACTATTGTTACTTACTATGGGTAATCCTAGACTATTGTTACTTACTATGGGTAATCCTAGACTATTGTAACTTACTATGGGTAATCCTAGACTATTGTTACTTACTATGGGTAATCCTAGACTATTGTTACTTACTATGGGTAATCCTAGACTATTGTTACTTACTATGGGTAATCCTAGACAATTGTTACTTACTCTGGGTAATCCTAGACTATTGTTACTTACTATGGGTAATCCTAGACTATTGTTACTTACTATGGGTAATCCTAGACTATTGTTACTTACTATGGGTAATCCTAGACTATTGTTACTTACTATGGGTAATCCTAGACTATTGTAACTTACTATGGGTAATCCTAGACTATTGTTACTTACTATGGGTAATCCTAGACTATTGTTACTTACTATGGGTAATCCTAGACTATTGTTACTTACTATGGGTAATCCTAGACTATTGTTACTTACTATGGGTAATCCTAGACTATTGTTACTTACTATGGGTAATCCTAGACTATTGTTACTTACTATGGGTAATCCTAGACTATTGTTACTTACTATGGGTAATCCTAGACTATTGTTACTTACTATGGGTAATCCTAGACTATTGTAACTTACTATGGGTAATCCTAGACTATTGTTACCACATTTGCCACAAAACCTTTCCTCTCTGGGGGTTCTGGTAAACCTGCCTCTTACAACAATGGGCAATCTGTGGTTATTAGTTCTAAATTTACAAAGACTTATTCTGTACAAATTTGTTACCTTATTAAGTAACTTTGAAAAGAGAAACTGTCCTTATTAGTCACATAAGTACTGCATGATGATTTACTGTTGAATGCCACTCCGAGATCCAGTGATCCTTAACATTCCTCTGGAAAGCAAGTTTCAAGCAGTGTGTTGTGAGCCTCTTGTTCCAGACACATCCCCGACATACTCAGCTGAGTTGTTCAACAGCGATTTTATACTTCATCCTTGGTGATTTGGAACTATTTTCATTATGCATTTTAAAAAAGGCATTGATACATTGCATAACAGTTTCTCTTGTTTACCGGAAATTATCCTTGAGTCAACCAAAGCCTTGTCAAACTGTCACTTTGCTCTTAAAACTGCCCATGGTAATACTACTAACACAACCACTACCAAAGCCTTGTCAAACTATCACTTGGCTCTTAAAACTGCCCATGGTAATACTACTAACACAACCACTACCAAAGCCTTGTCAAACTATCACTTGGCTCTTAAAACTGCCCATGGTAATACTACTAACACAACCACTACCAAAGCCTTGTCAAACTATCACTTTGCTCTTAAAACTACCCATGGTAATACTACTAACACAACCACTACCAAAGCCTTGTCAAACTATCACTTGGCTCTTAAAACTGCCCATGGTAATACTACTAACAACCACTACCAAAGCCTTGTCAAACTATCACTTTGCTCTTAAAACTGCCCATGGTAATACTACTAACAACCACTACCAAAGCCTTGTCAAACTATCACTTTGCTCTTAAAACTGCCCATGGAAATACTACTAACACAACCACTACCAAAGCCTTGTCAAACTATCACTTTGCTCTTAAAACTACCCATGGTAATACTACTAACATAACCACTACCAAAGCCTTGTCAAACTATCACTTGGCTCATAAAACTGTTCATGGAAATACTACTAACACAACGTCTACCAAAGCCTTGTCAAGCTATCACTTGGCTCTTAAAACTACCCATGGAAATATTCCTACTAACACAACCTCTACCAAAGCTCTGTCAAATTATAACTAGCCTCGTAACTCTACCCATGGATGTACCCAGAGGGTCTTATCCATTGTTGGCGTGTGAGCCCTGAACTCTCTGAGGATACTGACCCAGGCCTTGAGATCAGTCCCAGCAATGTCAGTCAGCCAGGCACTGTTCCCTACACGCTTCCCATGAACCTCTGCTGTGGGTCAGTGGCCACACCCAACACACTCATTATCCCTGTCAGTAATAGCAAACAGACCCCAAAAAGTGATGGAAATGAACTCTATGGAATGTAAGTGAGGCAGAAAACAGTGTAAAAGCTGCCATTGTTTTTAAGCTGGTAATAGTTGGCATTTCTTCGTGAGGGAGAGCTGGCAATACTGTTTTTCATGCCCAAGGCAAGGCTTAGGTAGTCTTACGCTTGACAAATTAAACGGATCAATGAAAACTTTCAAAATAATAGGAATAATGATAATATGACACACACACACACACACACACACACACACACACACACACACACACACACACACACACACACACACACACACACACAATAACATCCTTAGCACACACAGTAGCTAAAATAACAGTAGTAGCCTAGCACACTGACCCCCCATGACCTGACCTGACCTCTGCCGTGTGCATAACTAAACTCAATCCTCCCTGTCATCCCTGCCCTGTTGTGCCGTGTCCTCTGCCGCCCCGTGCTGCCCCGCGTCGCCCCGCCAGTGCCCCATCAGGACGTCATTGTCTCCAGTCATGCGGTCCAGCGAGTCGCCGCTCTACCGCACGGCACTGACCCCAAGGACGTCCCGGTGAGTCAGTCCGTCTGTCAGTGAGGGACATAACCCCTGCCTGAGCTAACCCATCGCTGAGTCAGGCATTCATTATTTGTGTTATTTCAAGCCATAAGAGTAGCCTGGCCTATGAGGAGGAGGAGGAGGCATCCATCAGTTTACTCAAGCATTATCTCAAGAGCATAATGTAACATAAGATAATAAGGAGTCTGCAAGAGGCTGATAGGCCAATACAAGGCAGCTCCTCACTATCCATGAACTCATCTAACCTCTTCTACCCGGCCCTCACACCACCAAAGCCTTAATAACACCCCTTACTAATTAAAGCCCTTCATACATTTGTAAACCTCCATCAAGTCTCCTCACACCCTTCGCTTTTCTAGAGAATGCAGGTTTAAATGTTTAGGTCTGTCCTCGTATGACAAGTTTCTCACCCCTAAGAGATTGTAACCCTTTTCCATATACAAACACAGGTAAACACACACACATTGACCCTTCCTGACCTGTTGTAACCCTCCACAGATCCACAGCAGGGACGTGGCCACCCCTGCCAAGTCCCTGGACACAGCCCCAAGTGTTCCCTGGTGGGCCATACTCGCTGGGCTCCTCCTCCTCCCCCTCCTCCTCCTCCTCCTCACCCTGCTGCCGTGGAAGGTGAGGGAGAGAGAGAGGGACTTTGATCACTGTCCCAGGCATGGCCAGAGGAATGTTGATGATGAGGTTACCGTAGTATCTTTTTTTTCTTTCCTACTAATTCCTCCACCTCGGAAAAACTGAGCTTGTCGTCCGTGACCACACCAATGTTACCTGAGGCTGGGATTAAGTTCATGAAAGTGTTATCTCTCTCTCTCTCTCTCTCTCTCTCACACACACACACACACACACACACACACACACACACACACACACTTCTGGTCTGGGTCATCACTGTATCTATTCTTTCCAGTTTGTCTGAGGTACAAGTTGTTTCTGGCTGCCACAATGTCTTGGTGCTCCAGTAATATATGTCTTCCATTCCAACACTTCTTAAATCTAAACCCAAGTTCTCTTATAACTTTCCATAAAGCTGTTCTGCCACCTTGAAAGTTTTTTGGGGTTTCCTTGGCTTTCTGTAGCACAGTGTTCATCATCATCATTTCCAGGAGATGGCCACGGCAGAAGAGCTTCCAACTTTCTCTATCCAGACACTCCCTCCTTGCCTGCTCAAAGTTTCTCAAAGATCTTTCCCCCCTCTCCCTAACGTACTCTTGCACCCTATCCCTCCATTTCACTGGAGGTCGTCCTCTAGCATTCCCTCCCTCTATCTCACTCACATACACCCTTCTGGTCATCTTACTCTCCTCCATTCGCTCCATGTGGCCAAACCACTTTAAGGTCTGTCGCTTCACTTCTTCCACCACTCCACACTTCTTCCCTTCACCCCTGTGACACACTCCAAAACGCTCGTACACACTTTCATTACTCATTCCATCCATTCTACTCACACCACAAGCGCTCCTCAAATAACTCATTTCCACTGCCTGCACTCTAGACCTCTGACTTTCATTCCAGGCCCACTTTTCACTTGCAGATGTGAGGGTTGGTACTATTATTGTATTTCTCAAATCCCTCTTTACCTCCATGCTCACACTTCTGCCAGTCATGATTCGTCCCAAAGACCCTACCACCCTTCTTCCTTGCAATGCCCTTTCTCTTATCTCTCCCTCCGTACCACCATGCTTACACATAACTGATCCAAGGTACTTAAACTCATTGACCTCCTCCATTTCTTCACCATTCAAAATTATTTTGCATTCTTTTTCACATTCATTTCCCACTCTATATGGGCATACAAAATCTACAACCTCACTTCTACTTCACTCACAAACCATCACTTTACTTTTGTTGACATTTACTTTCAGCTTTCTCCTGTTACAGACACTATCAAAAACACTGACCAAATTTTGTAGGTCACTTTCATTTTCAGCAATGAGCACCATGTCATCAGCAAACAGTATCGAGTTCAGTACCCACTTCCTTCCCCCATCGAACAGTCTTACTCCAACTTCTCCAACTTTGCCCTTCATTTCTCTAATAACACCATCCATATAAATATTGAATAACCATGGTGACACCCTTGTCTTAAGCCCACTTTTATCTCAAAATGTTCACTTGTTTCTCCAGTAATTTTGACACATGCAGATGCATCCTCATAGAAAGACTTTATTGCACTAAGCAGTTTTCCTCCCACACCATAAATCTTTAAAACATCCCACAATGCAATCCAATCCACTCTGTCATAAGCTTTTTCCAAATCCATGAAGGCAGCGTATAGTTTCTTTCCTTTTGATATTATTTTTTCTACTACCATCCTGAAGGCAAATATCTGATCCACACATCCCCTTCCCTTCCTGAAGCCTCCTTGCTCTTCACTGATTTTCTCTTCTGTAAGTCTTTGCACCCTCTCTATTATGACTTTTCCATATACCTTTCCGGGTATACTCAGGAGACTTATACCTCTATAGCTCCCACATTCCCCTCTCCTGCCCTTCCCCTTGTAAACTGGGACAGTGATGGCTTTCGTCCAGTCTGCTGGCACCCACCCCCCTCCCATGCTACTTCACATATCTTGACCATCCATTCAGTAACTACATCTCCTCCACACTTCAACATTTCTGCTGTGATTCCATCAATTCCTGCTGCCTTTCCATTTTTTAATCTTTTTATTGCCTGATTTACTTGTTCATATGTTATAGTTCTTTCTTTATATACTCCTCCTCTACCTCTACTCAAAACTGCTGCTGTTACAGCTGCTGGACGTCCATCCTCAAAATTCATCAAGTTTTTTAAATATTCTCTCCATCCCTCTTTCACAGCTTCCCCGTCTTTCAACATCTTTCCATTCTCATCCATAACTTCATTTATTTTACTTGGGGAGATATTTTCTGCATTTCTTTTGTTTTTTCCTGTCTCCATATCTGTATTTATCCAGCTTTTCCTTAAAGTTATGCACACTCTTTGCCAATACTACATCCTCATTTAGTCTGTTCCAAACCTCCAGGTTTCTTTGCGGGAAGCTATATTTCTTTGTCTCTCAAGCATCTTCCCTTTCTCAGTTGTGTTGCTGGTGTTTCTTCCTTCTCTTAGTAGTAACTAAGCTAACTAAGCTTGTTTTCGTGCTGTCGAAGATAGAGAGGCAGCTCTAAAAAGGTACCAGAGCCTTTGCACTCCTGCTAACCATGATCTTTATATTTTCGCCCGAAATCGTTCAAAATCTATTCTTCAACTTACCAAAACCACTTTCATCCATGGCAAATGTCAAAACTTGCTTTTTCTAAGTCTTCCCATAACTTCTGGCACCTAGCCAAAAATATCTCCTCCAACTTCACTTCTTCATCATTCCCTCCACTCCTTGACCCTGACGGCAGCACTGCCGTCTCATCAGCTCATCAGCTCTCCTCCTCATACTGATAGTCTTCTACCTCTCAAATTCCGCCGCCATGTTGCCTCTCTTTCTATCTTATATCTATATTTTCATGCTGACTGCTCTTCTGAACTTGCTAACTGCATGCCTCCCCCCCTCCCGCGGCCTCGCTGCACTCGACTTTCTACTCATGCTCATCCCTATACTGTCCAAACCCCTTATGCAAGAGTCAACCAGCATCTTCACTCTTTCATCCCTCACGCTGGTAAACTCTGGAACATTCTTCCTTCATCTGTATTTCCTCCTGCCTATGACTTGAACTCTATCAAGAGGAGGGTATCAGGACACCTCTCCTCCTGAAATTGACCTCTCTTTTTGGACACTCCTTTGACTTCTATTCAGGAGCAGTGAGTAGCAGGCTTTTTTTTTATATTTTTCTTTATGCCCTTGAACTGTCTCCTTAGTTGTAAAAAAAAAATATCTGTCTCTAAGGCTGAACTCATTATTCAAACTTACTGTAACAACTCCACTCTGGATGATTCTGGGCATATTCCTCCTACTCATCCCCCCTCTGACTCCTTTATGCTTGTTATTAAGATTCTGTTGAATGATGTTTTCTATGCCCTCTCTGACCTCAACTCTCAGAAGGCTAATGGACCTGATGGAGTGACTCTATTGTCCTAAAAACTGTGCCTCCGTGCTGTCACCCTGCCTGGTCAAACTTTTTTGTCTCTGCCTATTAACATCTACCTTTCCTTCCTGATGGAAGTACGCCTTCATACAGCCTGTGCCTAAGAAGGGTGACCGTTACAATCCCTCAAACTACTGCCCTATAGCTTTACTTTCCTGTCTATCTAAAGCTCTTGAATCAATCCTAAAGCACCTTTCCACTTCTAACCTTCTATCTGATCGCCAGTATGGGTTCCACAAGGGGCATTCTACTGGCGATCTTCTTGCTCTCTTAACCGACTCTTGGTCATTCTCTCTTAGCCGTTTCGGTGAAACTTTTTTCAGTTGCGCTAGACATATCGAAAGCCTTCGATAGAGTCTGGCACAAGTCTTTGCTTTCTAAACTGCCCTCTTTCGGATTCTATCCCTCTCTCTGTTCCTTTATCTCCAGTTTCCTTTCTGGCCGTTCTATCTCAGCTGTGGTAGACAGTCACCGTTCTTCCCCTAAACCTATCAACAGTGGTGCTCCACAGGGCTCTGTCCTATCACCCACTCTCTTCCTGTTATTCATCAATGATCTTCTTTCCATAACAAACTGTCCTATCCACTCATATGCTGATGACTCCACTCTGCATTATTCAACTTCTTTCAACAGAAGACCCTCTCAACAGGAATTACATGACTCCAGACTGGAGGCTGCAGAACGCTTAACCTCAGACCTTGCTATCATTTCCCATTGGGGTAAAATAAATCTTGTGTCCTTCAATGCCTCAAAAACCCAATTTCCCCACCTATCAACTCGACACAATCTTCCAAACACCTATCCCCTATTCTTCAACAACACTCAGATGTCACCTTCTTCAACACTAAACATCCTCGGTCTATCCTTAACTCAAAATCTGAACTGGAAACTTCACATCTCCTCTCTTACTAAATCAGCTTCCTCGAGGCTGGGCGTTCTGTACCGTCTCCGCCAGTTCTTCTCCCCTGCACAGTTGCTATCCATATACAGGGGCATTGTCCGCCCTCGTATGGAGTTTGCATCTCACGTGTGGGGGGGGGGGCTCCACTCACACTGCTCTCTTGGACAGAGTGGAGGCTAAGGCTCTTCATATCACAGCTCTCCTCCTCTTACTGATAGTCTTCTACCTCTTACATTACACCGCCATGGTGGCTCTCTTTCTATCTTCTATCGATATTTTGATGCTGACTGCTCCTCTGAATCTGCTAACTGCATGCCTCCCCCCCTCCCGCGGCCTCGCCACACGCGACTTTCTACTAGGGTTGCACCGATAAGCAATTTGGCCGATTACCGATTACCGATTAATCGGTAACCAATAATCGGCCGATTATTTATAAATTGTTAATGTGATTAATGTTCACTAATTACTGGACACTGGTACCACAAAGTTAAAGACATACCGTAACCCTCATGTTTACAACTTTGTTTGCTGCCCAACTGTCATCTCCTGTATGGAGAACAAATACGTCTAGTAATTTGTTACTTATAATTTAGCCTTGCTTTGTGGAAACATCCTGATTTTAATATGTTAGAATTTGCCAGTTTTCTCGTTCTTGTGGTGATCCTAGATGCTACTAGAAATGGTAGTGTACAGAAAGCTTATCAATCTCTCAAGTTTTCTACTAATTTACTGTCTTATGCACGGCAGGCATGGTGAAGGATGTTACCCAATTAATGTTTTTACATTACAATTTAAGAGTGTTTAACGTCAAGTGCTGAGTAAAATCACTTGTCTAGTTCCATACTTTTCATGATATATTACAATAACTTATTTCCATATGCACGGCAGGCTTGGTGAAGGACATTACTCAGTTACTGTATTAAGCAAGTTGAAATAGGCATATAATTTTTCTTGGTTGTAATATAAAGTAATATGTTGATTTTTTTTCTAGTTTCAAAGTTGAAGCAAATATCAGTACTTCAGTTCATATCATAATTTTATATATCAATTTGAATTACATAATATACATTTGCATAGGGACTTGTTGGAAATAAATGCTGTGGAAAGGTATCAGAGTTTTGGTAACATCACCATCCTTACATTAACATTATTAGTATTGTGTTATGTACAATGTATTATAAAAAAGAGAAAAAATAATAATCGGCCCCGATTAATCGGTCAAAAGACCGATTACCGATTAATGATTAGGCCGATTACCGATTACTTACCGATTAATCGGTGCAACCCTACTTTCTACTCAAGCTCGTCCCTGTACTGTCCAAACCCCTTATGCAAGAGTTAACCAGCATCTTCACTCTTTCATCCCTCACGCTGGTAAATTCTGGAACAATCTTCCTTCATCTGTATTTCCTCCTGCCTACGACTTGAACTCTTTCAAGAGGAGGGTATCGGGACACCTCTCCTCCCGAAATTGACTTCTCTTTTGGCTACTCCTCTGTACTCTTTTAGGAACAGTGAGCAGCGGGCTTTTTTTTTCATAATTTTTTTTTTTATGCCCATGAACTGTCTCCTTTGCTGTAAAAAAAAAAATCCTTCTTGTCTACTTCTTCCATTTTAATCAATAATTTATGAGGCGGTGGCTGAATGGATAGTGTGACGGCCCCGCGTTCAGGAGGATGTGAGTTCAATCCCCGCCCGGTGCCACCAAGCTGGGATTTTTCAGCCGCTGCTGAGTGGCCTAAAACTACCCACATGCTGTCCAGAAGACCACCTATCAACCCGGACTCTAGATTCTAGGATTAAAGATGAGCTCTGGGAGGGCAGCATGAGCCAATGCAAGATGGCGCCACTATAAACACTCACCTGCGCCAGAACGGGCTGGGCCGACCATCAGGCCCCACCGGAAAGAAGCCTTGGGCCGACCATCAGGATCCACCGGGAAGAAGCCTACCGGCGCAACAGGCCGTGACGTAAAAAAGAAAAAAAAAAGTCTCCCCTTTCTCTTCCTTGTTCCAGTGTTGGCA
The DNA here is from genome assembly GCF_024679095.1 of Eriocheir sinensis. Classification (NCBI taxonomy): domain Eukaryota; kingdom Metazoa; phylum Arthropoda; class Malacostraca; order Decapoda; family Varunidae; genus Eriocheir; species Eriocheir sinensis. The sequence goes on from NW_026112278.1 coordinate 22,464, forward strand.
GGTCCATTTCCTTTAATCTTTCTTCATATAACAATCCCTCTAGTTCTGGAACCATTTTTGTTGCAATCTTTTGTATTCTTTCTAGTTTTTTTATGTGTTTCTTCTTATGGGGAGACCACACCGCCTCCGCAATTTTTGTTTTTGTTTTTTACAACAAAGGAGGCAGCTCAAGGGCACAAAAAAAAGGAAACAACAATAAAAAAAAAAAACGCTACTCGCTGCTCCCACAAAAAGAATCAAAAGAGGTCGCCGAAAGAAAGGTGTCCTGATACCCTCCTCTTGAAAGAGTTCAAGTCGTAGGCAGGAGGAAATACAGATGAAGGAAGATTGTTCCAGAGTTTACCGGCGTGAGGGATGAAAGAGTGAAGATGCTGTTTAACTCTTGCATAAGGGGTTTGGACAGCATAGGGATGAGCATGAGTAGAAAGTCATGTGCAGCGGGGCCGAGGGAGGTGAGGAGGCTTGCAGTTGGCAAGATCAGAAGAGGTGTCAGCGTAAATATCGATAGAAGATAGTAAGAGAGGCAACATCGCAACAGAATTTAAGAGGTAGAAGACTATCAGTAGGAGGAGGAAAGCTGATGAGACGAAGAGCCTTAGACTCCACTCTGTCCAGAAGAGCTGTGTGAGTGGAGCCCCCCACACATGAGATGCATACTCCATACGAGGGCGGACAAGGCTCCTATATATGGATAGCAACTGTGTGGGGGAGAAGAACTGGCAGAGACGATACAGAACGCCCAGCCTCGAGGAAGCTGATTTAGCGAGAGAGGAGATGTGAAGTTTCCAGTTGAGATTTTGAGTAAAGGAAAGACCGAGGATGTTTAATGTTGAAGAAGCTGAGTGTTGTCGAAGAATAGGGGATAGGTGTTTGGAAGATTGTGTTGAGTTGATAGGTGGAGAAATTGAGTTTTTGAGGCATTGAAGGACACAAGGTTCCTTCAGCCCCAATCGGAAATGATAGCAAGGTCTGAGGTTAAGCGTTCTGCAGCCTCCAGTCTGGAGTCGTATATGCATGTTCCAATTTTGGTCTAATCATAGTGGTTATATTATCTTTTTCATCATATCCTTATCCATGTAGTGGAATGCTAATCCTATATTTCTTACCATTCTCTACGTATCACCAAATATCCTATTAACATGACTCTCAGGCTGTTGATTATCCTGTATTGTCACTCTTGGCACTCTCAGATCTCTCTCTTGAACTTTTTTTTAATATTTCTCCATCTCCCATTCTATATGTCCATTTTGGTTTCCCTTCACTCTTTCCCATTTCCATTACATGACATTTATTCTCATTGAATTCCATCTGCCATTTCATACTCCAGTCCCAGATCTTATTCAGGTCCTCTTGCAAAATTTCAGTCTTTACTGTTTCTTATATGTCTCAGCAATTTCCCATTGTCTGCAAACAGGCTCATGTAACTGCTTACTTTCTCCGGCATAACATTTATATATACCAGGAAAAGTATTGGTGCCATTACTGATCCTTGAGGCACTCCACTCTCTACCATTCTCCTTTCAGATTTCATGTCCTTTACCACTGTGTGTATTTAAGATATTGGGTAGCCTTACTATTTTTTGTGGTAGATTCTGGTGTTTGATTAAGAAATTGGGTAGCCAAACTATTTTTTTTGGTAGAGTCTGGTGTTTGATTAAGAAATTGGGTAGCCAAACTATTTCTTGTGGTAGATTTTGGTGTATTTAAGTAATCAGGTAGCCAAACTATTTTTGTGGTAGATTCTGGTGTTTGATTAAGAAATTGGGTAGCCAAACTATTTTTTGTGGTAGATTCTGGTGTTTGTTTAAGAAATCGGGTAGCCAAACTATTTTTTGTGGTAGATTTTGGTGTTTATTTAAGAAATCGGGTAGCCAAACTATTTTTTGTGGTAGATTTTGGTGTTTATTTAAGAAATCAGGTAGCCAAACTATTTTTGTGGTAGATTTTGGTGTATTTAAGTAATCAGGTAGCCAAACTATTTTTGTGGTAGATTTTGGTGTGTATTTAAGTAATCGGGTAGCCAAACTATTTTTTGTGGTAGATTCTGGTGTGTCATTAAGAAATCAGGTAGCCAAACTCTTTTTTGTGGTAGATTATGGTGTTTATTTAAGAAATCTGGTAGCCAAACTCAGGCAGCTGTTTCTGGCGCCAAACACCAGCTTATTTCAACATCCTCCCCACTATCCTAAACCTCTGTCTGAATACACTGCAGCCCAAAAATCTAACCTAACTCCCTGGCATGAATAACCTAACAGGGGGCCTTGTCACCTCTGTCTTCACATATCATCTGAGAAAGGGGATTAAATTTAAGCTAACCTAAGCTAATGTAGCCCCAGACATTTAAGACTATGGGCCGCTTTCACAGTCACTTTGTTTTTTTTTATTGTTACCAATGGCGGCTATAGTATTTCGTGTCAAACTGGCTGATGGGTAGGCCAGTCAAATGAGACAAAGAAAATGATGAGAAAGGAAAAATTTACGGAAAGCTGCAATTAGTGTCATCACCTTCATAATAGAGTATATAAAACATATCAATTTTGCACCCTCTATCGCCCTGGTTTTATGGCCATCTTGAAAAATGGCGGCGAAAAACAGTTTTTGTAAATATCTCGGTTAATATTAACTTTAGAGGAAGAAGTGTTTATATAAAAACTATTCTATGAAAGATTTTCTACAAAATATGTTTTATATAATTTTCTGTATGGTGCTTGGTTTCGATGCTAATGGTACGTACATATATCATACATTTTCTTAAATTTTGCGCCTACTTATGTATTATTGGTAGTAAAGTTATTCAATCAATGCTCCACCTAATGAATATAACACAATATACACAGTTCTTAACCAAGCTGTGGAGAAATGCAAAGAGTTTAAACAGCAAACTTGCTTTGTAATGTTTGACCAGCCTTTGTATATTCGGGCTCGTGACATTGTTGTAAGCTGTGGACAAGAATCACCACTAAGTAATGTTGTTGTGCGTCTTGGTGGTTTTCACTTACTGATGTCGTTTATGGGTGCCATTGGTTACATCATGAATGGAAGTGGACTTAAAGAACTTTTAAGTACAGTATACGCAAGTGCCTCTGTAGACAAAATGCTGAGTGGCCATGCCTATGGAAGAGCACTCAGAGCACACATACTAGTACATGCTGCACTGGCTACAATTATCCTGAATGAACTCAATCTCTCCTCTGAAGAAAGGTCAACAATAGAGGGAACTTTACAGGAGACTGATTCCACACCGATTGATGATGAACAACTGCAAGGTGTGCTCCGTAGGTTCAATGGCATTATTAACCAAATGAAGAGCAAGGGTGACACTGCAAAACTTTGGGTCCAGTACTTTGAAATGGTAACCCTGGTTAAGCAATTCATTGAAGCAGAACGTTCAGGAAACTGGCAATTACACCTTGAAACAATCCAAAAGATGCTACCCTACTTCCATGCTAGTGGTCACTTTCTATGCAAAGTCTGCTCATCTGTACCTTCAAGACATGTTTAATCTCAAAGATCACCTCACCCCCAAGGAATATGAGGATTATGTACAAAGAGGCTATTTTACAATAAGAAGGTCAGATAAGTTTTGGTCTGGGATCTGGTCCGACATGACCATTGAACAGACATTGATGCGATCTATGAAGAGTTCTGGTGGGCTGACACATGGCAGAGGGATGACTGATTCAATGCTTACTAAGTGGGTGATTGGAATGCCTACCACTCTGAAGATCACAGAGAAGATTGAAGAATTTTGTGATGTTGCTTTTAGTACATCAGAGCAACATGTAGACGCCAGAAAATCACGTATTTCAAGAGATGCTCAAGATCTTCAGAACTTCATGGAATGGTTTTCATCACATCCACCATTTCCAGATTTTGATGGCATTATGTCAATAAGTACAGGATTAACAGGAGATGAAAGAACTAATCCTCATAGTGCTTATGAAGTTGGATTGGTTTCTATGTCAAATATTGTTGGCGACAATTTTGCAAAAGTCAAGTTTCAAAGAAAGAAAAGTCAAACCCCTAGGAGCTACCAAGACGGGAGTAAAAACCAAAGATTTTGCATGTTCAGCTGATCCTGAGATGTTATTTAGAAGAATTTCATATGTTAAAAAATCACAAGAACAATTAAAACAAAACTTTCAGCATGAACTGGCTCCTCATCCCTTGTCACTGTTTGATGAATCAGGAATGCGCAAAACCAAGAAATCTTCACTTTATGAAGCATTTTTACCTTTGTGTGACATTGAGATTGGAGATACTGTTTATGTTGTTGATGGGGGATTTCTTATGCATAGAGTTGTTTGGCATCAACAAGAGCTCTTTTCAACAATTTTGGACAGATATGCTGAATATGTGAGGAAGCACTACAAGGAGACTGCCATCATTATCTTTGATGGGTATCCAGAAAATCTAGACGACAAAGGTACAAAAGGCGCTGAACGTGCACGTCGAGTAATTTGTGCTACAAGAGACACCATATTTGATGAAACTATGCCAGCAACAACAAGTCAGAGCAAATTTCTGTCAAATGAGCGAAATAAGAGCAGACTTATTACAAAACTCATCACCAAGTTGACCTCAGAAGGATTTACTGTAAAACAAGCTAGTGAAGATGCAGACACACTCATTGTTAATACAGCTATCGAAGAATCCTTCAAGACTGATTCTGTAACAATAGTTGGAGAAGATGTAGACCTTCTGGTAATCCTGACCGCATTAGCAGGATCAAACAATAACATACATTTCCTAAAACAAGGCAAAGGAAATACAGAGAACAAACTGTATACACAATCGTCCATGAAGTATGGATCAGTCATTAAAGACAATATTCTTTTCTTGCATGCATTTAGTGGGGCTGATACCACTTCCGCCTTTTACAAAAAAGGGAAACTTAAGTTTGTAAACCTCCTGAAAAGCATGAAGAACTTCAGGAACTTGCAGCTGTGTTTAAGAAACCACATGCAGATCCAACAGAAATCGCTGAAGCAGGAAAAGCTTTCATTCTTCAATTATATGGGAACAAAGAATGTAAATCCTTGGTGACTTGAGATATCAATGCTTTGTCAAAACATTAAGTAGAAGTACATTTACCTTGAGTTCCTTGCCTCCTACAGACGCCGCTACTCGGTTTCACTCTCTACGCACTTATCTCCAGGTTCAGATATGGTTAGGAATTGACTTGCCACCGACAGATTGGGGTTGGAAGAAGACTGAAAATGGAATAGCCCCAATCGCCACAAACAAAGACCCTGCTCCTCCAGATCTTCTAAACATTATATCCTGTAAATGCCTCAAAGGATGTATGACAGCCACTTGCAGTTGCAGAAAGTCAGGATTAAATGCAGTGAAATATGTGCGTCATGTAAAGGACTATCTTGTTGCAACTCTGATGTAAGCATAGATGAGGAGGACTGTGATGACCCCACTGATGAGATGCTAGAAATTTTCTTAGTGCCAGAAGGCGAAACCCATTAAGAAGATTAAAGATAAGATCAGATAATTTCCATAAAATAGGCTATGATGTTTGGGTGGATGGTTGTGTGTGGTAACTACGCCAGTGAGTATTCACGGTCTGTCCTAATATATAAGCCAGAAAAAAGGAGGAAGGACACCTCTAGAAGAAGATTTTCCTAAGTATTTCAAGTAATAGGGCCAACGAAAAAAACAGTAAGAACGTTCTCGTGCGTGTAGCATCAAAACCATGCAATATACAAAAATAATGTATAGAACACTTTTTGTGTAAAATTTTATGTAGAATAATTTGTATTTCAATACCTTTCCCTGTAAAATAATTATCAAGGTAGATATTTAAAACTGTTTTTGGTCGCCATTTTTTCAAGATAAGTAAAATCGGGGTGATAGAGGGTGCAAAATTGATATGTTATTAAGTACCCATTATAAAGGTAATAAAACAAACTGCAGCTTTCCGTAATTTTTTTCCTTTCTAAATTACCATTTGACTGGAGGTTTATTTTACCCACACACACACACACAAAAAAATGGACATATAACATGGGAGATGGTGAAATATTAAAGAAAGTACATGACGAGAAAGATCTTGGATTAATAATGCAAGATAACAAACAGCCTGAGTCTGAGAGTCACGTTAATCTGATATTCGGTGATATGTATAACATGGTGAGAAATATAGGAATAGCATTCCACTACATGGATATGATGAAAAAATTTATTACCACTGTGATCAGACCAAAATTGGAATATGCGGAGGCAGTGTGGTCTCCCCATAAGAAGAAACACATAAAGAAACTAGAAAGAACACAAAGGATGGCAACAAAAATGTTTCCAGAGCCGGAGGGATTGACATATGAGGAAAGACTTGCCAACACTAGAACAAAGAAGAGAAAGGGGAGACCTAATACAAATCTATAGATTGTTGAGCAAAATGGAAGAAGTAGATAACGGTGAGTTACTACTGAGAGAAGGAAGTACAACCAGGAACACAAGAGGACATCGTAAAGACAAAGAAATATAGCTTCCCGCAAAGAAATAAAGAGGTTTGGAACAGACTAAGTGAGGATGTAGTATCGGCGAGGAGTGTGCAAAGCTTTAAGGAAAAGTTGGACAAATATAGATACGGAGACGGGACCAAACAAACATAAAGCCCAGGCCCTGTAAAACTACAAATAGGTAAACACAAATAGGTAAATACATACACTTAACTTCCGCTGACCCACACTGCAAGCTGAAAACCTGACGTGAACCTGAATGTGAACATCATTTACCTAATACGCTTTATTTATTTATTTATTTATTTTATTTTTTTCCCTAACACTTAACCTCTTGACTGTGGATTTCCTACAGTCCGACCTCACCAAGCTACAGGAATGGAACAAAAAGTGTCTACGGCTACAATTCAGTCAAGAAAAATGTCAAGTCCTGCTCGTTGGGTGGGGATATCCAGCACACCAATACCACATGGGAAACACTCCACTATCCACCACAGAGGCAGAGTAAGACCTGGGAGTGTATGTTACCAGGCTACCAGTGAAGGGATATCCAGCACACCAATACCACATGGGAAACACTCCACTATCCACCACAGAGGCAGAGAAAAACCTGGGAGTGTATGTTGCCAGGCTACCAGTGAAGGGATATCCAGCACACCAATAGCACATGGGAAACACTCCACTATCCACCACAGAGACACACCTGGGACTATTATGTTACCCACTACCAGTGAAGGCAAAGTCCCTGACAATCGCAGCAGATGGGTTAACTTTGGTTGGCTACACCGCATGCCAAAAACTTTTAAACTAACTTAACATAACCTATCGAACAGACTTCCTTGACTCCCCCATCGTTTTTGCATTTATTATTTTTTATTTGTTATTTTTATTTGTTTTATTTTGTTATTTATGTAGCACAGTGCTGTTAGGCTTTCTTTTTTTTTATGGGCCTGGTGGTCGGTCCAAGCCCATCTTGGCACAGGCAAGTGTTTATAGTGGGGCCATCTATTCTCAATTAAAATCTATTTTCGATCCTCTTTGTTTTTTAATTTAATCTGAGCATACTGAATTAACCCGTCCACTGTGGTTGGCAAGGATTTTGCCCTCACTGGTAGCCTGGTAATATACAGTCCCAGGTCTTTCTCTGGCTCTGTGGTGGATAGTGGAGTGTTTCCCATGTGGTATTGGTGTGCTGGATATCCCTTCACTGGTTGCCTGGTAATATATAGTCCCATGTCTTTCTCTGCCTCTGTGGTGGATAGTGGAGTGCTTCCCATGTGGTATTGGTGTGCTGGATATCCCTTCACTGGTAGCCTGGTAACATATTATGGTCCCAGGTCTTTCCCTGGCTCTGTGGTGGATAGTAGAGTGTTTCCCATGTGGTATTGGTGTGCTGGATATCCCTTCACTGGTAGCCTGGTAACATATGGTCCCAGGTCTTACTATGGCTCTGTGGTGGATAGTTGAGTGTTTCCCATGTGGTATTGGTGTGCTGATATCCCTCCCAAGGTGCAGGACTTTACATTTTCTTCATTGAATTGTAGCAGACAGTTTTGGTCCATTCCTGCAGCTTCGTGAGGTATTCTGGTAGGAATCCCCAGTCAAGGGGTCACACTGCCCTAACCTAACGTAACCTCCTTAATGGGAAACTTTGAACAAGGACCCTCGTTTCCACACTTAATCTGGAGCATGCCAAATTAAATCAAACTAACTTAACCTAACGTAACCTCCTTAATGGAAACTTTGAACCCGCGACCCTCGTTTCCACATAATCTGAGCATGCCAAGTTAAATCAAACTAACTTAACCTAACGTAACCTCCTTAATGGGAAACTTTGAACCCCACGACCCTCGTTTCACACACTTAATCTGAGCATGCCAAATTAAATCAAAATAACTTAACCTAATGTAACCTAATGTAACCTGACTAATGTTTTTTTTTTTTTTTTTTCCCTTCAACTCGCCCTTTTCACATTTCATCTCAGGCCTGTACTTTTGGCTGCTTTTGGGGGCTAGAGGGCATCATACGCATCTCTCTCTCTCTCTCTCTCTCTCTCTCTCTCTCTCTCTCTCTCTCAAAAAATTAAAGTCCCCACATCCACAGGTCAGATGAACCACAACGTGCAGGTCACAACAGGTCACCACATGCGGGTCGGAGGTCACACAGCCACTGTCCACAACCTGACCCCAAGAGTGGATACCAGCTGTCTGGGAGGGACACAGAGTGGATTCTTACAGCATCAGGACTCCTGTAAGAGGAGATGGAAGCACAGCTGTGGAGGAGGAGGAGGAGGAGGAGGAGGAGGAGGAAAGAGAAAGAGAAGAAAGAGAGAGAGAGAGAGAGAGAGAGAGAGAGAGAGAGAGAGAGAGAGAGAGAGAGAGAGAGAGAGAGATATTTATATATATATATATATATATATATATATATATATAAATAGAAATATATAAATATATAAATATATATATATAAATATATATATATATATATATATATATATATATATTTAACTATTTCATATTTATAATTATATCCTTCTTCCTCCCTTCCTCCCTTTCCTCCTCCTCATCTTCTTTAATTTTTTTTCTTTCTTTATAATATAAATTTTCTTTTTCATATATTTTCTTTCTTATTTGTTTTCTTCTTCAACTCCCCTTCCTTCCTTCCTTCCTTCTCCTCCTCCTTTCACCCAACCCCCTCCTAACCCTCCCTTACCCCCATAGGTCAGATCTCGGTCACCTCGGAGTCTCGTCACTGGCAACTTCCTGAGGAGCTGCGTCGGCGCGTCACACTCCACCTCCAAGCTAACCCAGGACTGTCCCAGGCTGAGCTGCATGACATAACCTATACTAAGATCGAACCTGCCTGCAACCTCAAGAGATCAAGTACAATACTCCAGCCTAGGAGACAGAGTAGCACTCGCCGATCTAAGAGGTGGGTGATTGGTGCTGATTGGGGTCTGAAGAGGCTGTTTTAGGCGAGAGGGCAGGGATAAGACTGTAAGGTTACTATCAGTGCTGAGAGACAAAAAATGTGAAGGGGTAATTTTGGGCTGATTTTGGTGCCTGAGGGGCTGAAAAGGAGTAGAGGGAAGGAAAGGCTGAGAAGGAGTCGTCAGGTCGCTATGGGCTTAAGAATGGGCTGGTTTGGGGCTTTTTGAGGCTGATTTCGGGCTGCAGTGTAAGGCCTGGGCACACAGAAAGTGAGAAAGCTACCGAGAGCTGCAAGGCGAGTTTCTGTATACTCACTCTGAATAGCTTAAGTTAGGTTAGCAATTTTTTTAATTATTATTTTGGTGTAATGTCTCTCATGCATCTTCCTTTTCTCTCTCTCTCTCTCTTTTTTACATCTAAGGATGCGGCTCAAGGGCAACAAAAAGAATAGAAAAAAAAGCCCGCTACTCGCCGCTTCCACAAAGTAGAAAGTACAGAGTAGCCAAAGAGAGGTCAGTTTTGGGTGGAGAGGCGTCTTGATACACTTCTTGAAAGAGGTCAAGTCCTAGGCAGGAGGAAATAAAGAAGAAGGAAGGCGGTTCCAGAGTTTACCAGTGAAGGGGACGAAAGAATGGAGATGCTGGTTAACTCTTGCATAAGGGGACTTGTTATCTACTTCTTCCATTTTATTTCACAATTCGTATTAGTATTAGTATTAGGTATTTACCTAGCTTACCTAGTTGTGAAATACAGGAAAAAGAGCAGTATTAGGCTCGTGCTGTCCCGTCTCTATAACGCTTAATTTTCCAGTTTGGCTTTAAATTCATGAATCGTTTTTGGTACACACAGTCTCCTCGTCAAGTCCGTTCCATGTTGTTGTGCTTCTGTATGGAAATCAGACTGTCTTCTTGTCACTTCTGTCACATACCACTAAATCTTCCGTCCAATTTCTCCAATCCCTCTTGTATCCTGTATTAGTTCCTCTCCTTCTCTCCAGTGTTGTAGTCCCAATTTCTCCAGTCTTTCTTCATAACCCCTGGTCCCACAGAGCCTGAATCGGTCCTGAATTTGAAATTTTCAAATTCGGTTGAATTGGCCAGCTTCGGAGCTTGTAGTACTTCGTGAATCAAATCGGCATCAATTCGGGTTCAAAACACTTGGGAGAAAATTTCAACTTGCGCCAAAAAAAATTTCACCCCAAATTCAGAAGCTGTCCTGAATTGATAAGAAATCAGCGTGTTTTGGTGTACTTCATAGTACTTCATAGTGTTTTGGTGTACTTAGCATTGTAGTGTTTTGGTGCATTTCATAGTACTTGTAGTGTTTCGGTGTACTTCATAGTACTTCTTAGTGTTTTGGTGTACTTCATAGTACTTCATAGTGTTTTAAGGTACTTATAGTACTTTCGTAGTGTTTTGGTGTACTTCATAGTGTTTTGGTGTATTTCATAGTACTGTAGTGTTTTGGTGTACTTCATAGTACTTCATAGTGTTTCGTGTACTTCATAGTACTTCATAGTGTTTGTGTACTTCATAGTACTTCATAGTGTTTTGGTGTACTTCATAGTACTTCATGAGTACTTGTAGTGTTTCTGTACTTCATAGTGTTTTGGTGTACTTCATATGTACTTCGTAGTGTTCAGTGTACTTCATAGTACTTCATAGTGTTTCTGTGTACTTCATAGTACTTCATAGTGTTTTTGGTGTACTTCATAGTACTTCGTAGTGTTTCGGTGTATCATAGTACTTCATAGTGTTTTGGTGTACTTCATAGTACTTCATAGTGTTTTGGTGTGCTCCATAGTACTTCATAGTGTTTTGGTGTACTTCATAGTACTTCGTAGTGTTTTGGTGTACTTCATAGTACTTCGTAGTGTTTTGGTGCTTCATAGTACTTCATAGTGTTCCGGTGTGCTAAAATTCATGTACTTCATAGTGTTTTGGTGTGCTTCATAGTACTTCGTAGTTTTCGTGTACTATAGGTTCGGTGTACTTCATAGTGTTTTTGTACTTCATAGTACTTCTTAGTGTTTTGGTGTACTTCATAGTACTTCGTAGTGTTTTGCATTTATAGTGTTTTGGTGTACTTCATGTACTTCGTAGTGTTTCGGTGTATTCATAGTGTTTTGGTGTGCTCTAGTCATCATATAATGTTGCTTCCTTGGTGTTTTTGGTGTGCTTCTTGGTGTTTTGGTAACAGAAGCTTCATTTACACATGCGTTTCGTACTTCATAGTGTTTCGGTGTACTTCTTGGTGTTTTAGATTGTACTTCATAGTACTTCATAGTGTTTTGTGTACTTCATAAACTTCATAGTGTTTTGGTGTACTTCATAGTGTTTTGGTGTACTTCATAGTACTTCATAGTGTTGGTGTAATTTGGTGCACATATGAAAGTTTCTGTGTACTTATAGTACTTCATAGTGTTTCGGTGTACTTTATGGTACTTCATAGTGTTTTGGTGTACTTCATGGTACTTCGTAGTGTTTCGGTAGGTACTTCATGGTTTTGGTAGTACTTTGTAGTGTTTTGGTGTTTGAACCTTCATAGTACTTCATAGTGTTTTGTACTCTATAGTACTTTGCAGTGTTTGCACTCTTCGTAGTGTTTTGTGTACTTCATAGTACTTCTGTAGTATTTGGTGTACTTCTGTGGTACTTCCATGTAGTGTTTTGGTGTATGGCTTCATAGTACTTCTGTAGTGTTTTATGTATTTATAGTAATAGTGTTCAGTGTGCTTATAGTACTTCGTGAGTGTTTGGTGTACTTCACAGTACTTCATAGTGTTTCCGGTGTGGTATCATAGTACTTCGTGTAGTGTTTTGATTGTACTTCATAGTACTTCATGTGTGTTTGGTGTCCTTCATAGTACTTCGTAGTGTTTGGTGTGTACTTCATAGCACTTCTGTAGTGTTTTGGCAGTACTTCTATATACTTCATAGTGTTTCGGTGTACTTCATAGTACTCTCTGTAGTGTTTTGGTGTAAATGAGTACTTCATAGTGTTTTGGTGTACTTCATAGTACTTCGTAGTGTTTTGGTGTACTTCATAATACTGTAGTGTTTAAGTGTACTTCATAATACTTCGTAGTGTTTTGATTGTACTTCATAGTACTTCGTAGTGTTTTGGTGTATTTCATAATACTTCGGTAGTGTTTTGGTGTACTTCATAGTACTTCGTAGTGTTTTGGTGTACTTCATAATACTTCGTAGTGTTTGGGGTGTACTTCATAGTACTTCATAGTGTTTTGGCGTACTTCATATAACTACTTCGTAGTGTTTGGTGTGTGTACTCTTCTATAGTACTTCGTGAGTACTTCGTGTACTTCGTAGTAGTCTCCTCTTCTCTTCTTCTCTCTCAGGGTTGTGAGTCCCATAAGTTATTGAGTCTCTCCTCGTAAGTCCGATCATAAGTTCTGGTACTATCTCTGATCTCCGTCCAAGGGCACAATGCCTATTCAAGCTGAAATCGAGCAAATAGGGTGCTGGGATTAATTTCAAGAGCGTAAGCAACAGAAGCCTCAAGTTCTCAAACCATATTTAGCATTAGTTAGACCTCATCTTGACTATGTTGTTCAGTTCTGGTCACCTACTACTATATAATGGATATTATCAGAATGTTAGAATCAGTTGCAGAGGATGGATGATCAAGATGATTCAGGGTTGAGAAATCACAAGCCATACGAGAAAGACTCAAACAGTTAACCTATCATTCTCTAGAAAGGCGAAGGGTGCGTGGAGACATGATAGATGTTTATAAATGGCTGATGGTCTTTAATAATGAGACATTCATAAGGTTTTGTTGAGTACAAGAGAAACCGGTAGGACATAATAAAAGTAATAGGGTTTAAACTTTGGATAAATTCAGATTCAACAGGGACATGGGCAAAAATTGGTTTACAAACAGGGTGGTGGATGAGTGGAATAGGCTTAGCAGTCATGTGGTGAAAGTGCCACACCAATTGTCACATTCAAAAATAGATTGATAAATTCATGGACCAAAGTTATTATTAGGGGTGTGGAGTTAGATACACGGGGAGCTTAGGTTCAGAGGAGCTGGGCCTCAGGTATGCACAGGCCTACCGGCCTCTTGCAGACTCCCTATGTTCTTATGTTGTTATGTTATCTTAGTTGCCATTCCTCGTGCTCTCTTTCCAGCTTTCTTATATTCTTCTTTTCATGAGGAGACCATCAATGACCACTGCTGCATACTCCAACCTTGGCCTCTTATCATTGTAACTTCATTATTTTCATCATCTCTTCTGTCCAAATACACAAATGCCGTCCTTATGTTCTTCAGCAAATTCACCTATAGTTTGTCCCAAATTATCCTTGTTGATGTGTTTGTCCGGTGACATAAGTTCTCTTGAGATAGTCACTCCCAAATCTTTTTTTCTTCCATTCCTCTGCATAATATCTCACTTCCCATCTTATAATCATATTCATCTTCACCACTCCTACCAAATCCTTTTTACTTCCCTAAGGTTGAATTACATCTGCCATGTACCACCCACTCCCAGTATTTTGTCCAGGTCCCTCTGCAATGCCTCACAGTCTTTCACATCATTGACTCTGTCTCAATAGCTTTGCATAATCTGCAAAACACTCACATAGCTATGGTCCACCTTCCACCATATCATTTATATAAACAGCAAACATTATTGGCGCCAGCACTAGAACCTTGTCAGGGGACCCCACTCTCACTGGGCACCAGTTGGAAGCCTTGTCCTCTGATTATTGTCCTCATTTCCCTCAGTTAGTTAGGAAGTCCCTCCAGCCACTTAATCAGTCCATTACCCACTCCAATCCCTATTTTAATTTCTTTCCAAATTAGTCTTCTGTGTGGTACTTTGTCGAATACCTTTTTTCAAATCCACAGGTACACTCCATCCCCCAGCCATCTCTCTCTTGTATTAAATATGTCACCTTGAGTAAAATAACAAAAGTTGGTGACACACGACTCCTCTCCTGAATCCAAACTGGCAATCCGAGATACTCTCACCAAAAAAATCCGACCACCTGTTTTTAACTAGCCTCTCACATATCTTCGTAAACCATTACTAGTGAGTGATACCGGTCTGTAATTTAATGGGTCCTCACTTCTCCTCCTTTATAAATTGGTACTATGTTTGCTCTTCCAATCTTGTGGTACCCTTCCTTCACTCAGGGAGTTGCTCACCTACATTCTTTCAGGATCCACCCTGATACTTGGTATCCGGCCCTGTCGCCTTTCTTGAATCCAGCTTGCTCAAGCTTCCTTGACCTCCTGCACCGTTAACTGTATCTCCTGTAGTTAACCCTTTTCCTCTTTCCTGGCCCGGTGGTTGTACGAATTCGTCTTCCTTTTGTGAAAACTCTATGAAAGCTATTGTTCATCACTTGTGCCATCTCTCTGCTGGGTCTTCATATGTAGTTCCATCCATTTTCAGTTTTATCGATTGTTTTCAATTCTTTAATTTGCCGTTCAGCATGTCTATAAATAATTTAGGTTGGTCTTTGCATTTGTCGATTATATCTTTTTTCATATTTCGCTTTTCTTCTTCTAATCTTTGTAGCATCCATTCCTTGCTTGTTTGAAATTGTTCCATACGTTGATTCTTCCTCGTCTCCTCCATCCTTCCAGGCTTCCTCCTTTCTTTTCTAGCTGCCTCGCATCTTTTGTTAAACCACTCCTTTTACCAGGGATGGCCCTGAAGGAATGCAGTTGGGGGAAATTAAGGTAAACTATGACCAACTCAGTCTTTTTATGACCTACTCCCAACTGGCGAGCGAAGAGAGCCAATCAGCGGTAAGCTTTTTAAACTCCACCTTTTTAGGGGCATTTTAAGGCCTAAGTAGGGACATTTATGAGTCTCAGATGCTTCTTCATTTGCATTTAAGAGTATAATAATTTTGGTCATGGGGGCGGCTGCTCTCCCAGGGTCAGTTAAGTCATTCTGCGTACCCTTGTCTAAAAGTGTCATGATATTTGTTGATATTGTTACTGTTGTGTTGCTGCCACTGCCAAGTAATGGCTTATGGCTCAAGGGGTAGCATTGCTGTTGCTGCCACTGCCAGTAATGGTTAAGGCTTCCAAGGGGTCATCGCTAATGCCAGCAATGGCTTATGGCTCAAGGGTTTGTTAGTGGAGCAGGTGAACTTGTGAAGTAACTCTTGTACAGCCAGTTTTGTCTGAACTTTGTCTTTGCTGGTAAGTGTTATGTTTTGATCAACTAAGCAAAGGTACAAAGAAACCAGCACGTATGAACATGTGAACTTTATGGCAAGCTGCAAATATTTTCATTGTTACAGTATTTCTGGGAATACAAGGAATAATTTAAGATGTACATGTACTCAACAAATGAAATAGAGGACTGGTCTTGCCAGTCAGACCCTCACTACCATGCAAGACTAAGACTTCATTTAAGAATTATAATAGCTTGTAGAAACTGTACAAGCAAGGAAATAAATAAAATAATGGCATAAATTAATTACCTAAGTTGAAAAAATCGGTATCAAAAGAGATTTGAACATATATAATATAATATTAATATACTAGCGTAATACTTTGGTATAAAACAAGACTAGCTGTCAATGGCATAAAACAAGACTAGAAACAAAATAAGTATCAGAAACAAAGTTAATTAGTGTATCCTGAAATAAATAAATCTAGTCTAATGTCCATAGGTACCTCTATACTACCAACATTTTGGGAGTAAAATAGACTGTCTATGGGTCTCAGACTCATCACAGTGGTTCCCTGATATTACCTGATTTTCTCAATATTTTACTTTTGACAAACTTATCAAGTGCCCGAAACACTCTCCCTGAATGTATAATATATTATCTATGCTTAATAAATCAACAATGTTAATGTTGGAGAGTATAGCTTGTAGTGTGAAATAATGCTGATATGGATGTATAATTCGTAGACGGTGCCAGTACCGGTCAAAGTGCGTGCCATATTGCCGAACAACTGTATGGGTACAGACCGTGATAGTTGTCAGTTGCACTGGCAATATGGTGCTGCAGCAGTCAGCCACAGCGTGACTATACCACTTCACCGCGTCTACCCACGCATTATACATCCAACTAGTCATTTTTTTCATACATGCCTACAAGCTAGTGCTAAGGAGAGTACTTACAGGCTAAGCATAACAAGGGCACAAGGGCAAGTGCATAATGGTGTTTACGCACTTTTGGCTTATTAATAATATTAACACCTTTCACCATTGTAACAGCATGTACATTTTGCTACACAGCAAGTAAACAGTGCTAGCCTATAGTCTCTGGCCCCTTTGGGCATGATACATAAAACTAAATTAATAGATACTTGAGAAGCCTCAAGCCTTACCTGCAACATATGAATTAGGTAGTTACAAGCAGCCTGGCTCCAAGCATCACACCAAGTTGTTTCCTCCATTACGTGCCATTTTCCTCAACCGCCATTTTCCCAGCCGGATCAAGGCCTCAGCCGATCGTTGGGTTTGAGTCACGTGCTGTTATCGAAAGTGTTGACATCTTGGGAGCATTTTAACAGCGTCGTAAAGCGACCAGCGCTTAGCGAATCACACGTTCAGTGATTTCGGACCAGAAAGTTTGTCAACACCATTACTTACGGCACATCTCAAAATTTCGCAAACTCATAACAAAAAGTAAGGTTCACTGAATGACCGGCGGGGGGCGGCTTGTCCCAGGAGGCTGGGACCAGGCTGAAATGGGCCAGCCATCGAGGTTCGAACTCGCTTAGTAGTGAAAACATTGGGGAATATCCTGCCGGCGTGACAGAGTAAACATTGCAAATATCCTCCACTCCCCTATTGCAGGACCTGCAATCTCGGCCTCGCTGCCTCTCTCCCTTGCTCAAAGGGCTCAGACCTAACTCAATGAGTATTTTGACCGTACTCAAGAGGCTCAGAGTCAGAGCAAACATTAGTGACAGGGACTGATTAAATGCAGGGTACAAGATAGGCTCTGTACTCCTGCCGTACCTCAGCCGGCAGCCCAGCTCAGGGCTACCTGTTCCCCTGCACCATCCCAGTTTGACTCAAAACTAGAAAAGTGGGTGGGGAACTAGTCGTTGAAATAATTAATTACTTTGTATTCACTAGGCGTCATTTTCATGTTTTTTTTATTTCTTTTCACATCAGCACACACACACATATATATATATATATATATATATATATATATATATATATATATATATATATATATATATATATATATATATATATATATATATATATACGCCTGTATATATATAATGCCTTGTCGTTTCTCTGCTTGGGCCATAGAGGCCTATGCTTACCTAAAAGTTTTAAATTTTTTTTTTACCTTCTATATAAAAATATTTGACCACCTATTAATAAGAGCTCCGGAGTTGAGGGCTCCGGGCTGAATATCCATCCCTTGCTCTCCGAATGGACCCTGATCTGATCCTTCCCACTGTTTCCCGGGGCTTCCTCCCCTGGACCATCACTTTAAATAAAAAGAAAAAACCTTGTAAACTTTTTATTTGACCATCTGAGGTGACTCCTCAGATGGTCAAATAAGCAGTGAGTGGTGTGAGTGGAGTGAGCATGTGTTGTGGTTACGTTCTCAGGGGTGCCGAAATTCTGGCAGCCCTACTACAGCTCCATACAGGCAAACCTTATTCACTGCCGAGTGTCTTAGTGCTATCCATGTCGTCACCATCTACATTTCCAGTTCTATACATATAATGTATGGAAGGATTTGAGGATCACCCAAAACATAGCCAGCGCTAACTCCCCCTGTGCAGGAGGCTGGTTTCAAGAGTGATGATACTGGAGCCAGTATACAGTTCTGAATAACGCAGTCGGGCCATCCATGCTCTCCCTGATCCCTCCCGCCTGTGGCCATTCCTGCCTAAAAAAAAAAAAAAAAAAAAAAAACTCAAATTTTGACCAACTCACTAGGACTTTTTGACCAACTCCGACTGAACATTGAGGTGACTTCACCTCTGCTCGCTCAGGCCATCCCTGCTTTTACCAACGTCCTTTTGGCTACCTCAGGGACATATCTATTCTCGGCTTCTTTGTACAGCTCTTTAAAACCTCCTCCACTTGTCTTGGGGTACTTTTGGCTTTGTACAGCCCCACTCCAATTTGCATTTTCAAAAAGATGTGTGTGTATGTTACCTAGTTGTATTTACCTTAGTTGTATTTACCTAGTTGTAATTTTACAGGGCCTGGGTCATGCCACGCTGTGTGTGATCCCGTCTCCGTCTTTGTGTGTGTGTGTGTGTGTGTGTGTTTGTGTGTGTGTGTGTGTGTGTGTGTGTTAAACCTTTCAAACTATAGCCTTTCATCTCTGTAATAATTTATCTATGTTTATCTGTATAGAAGAGTATATATATATATATATATATATATATATATATATATATATATATATATATATATATATATATATACTCTCTCTCTATATATATATATATATATATATATATATAAAAAATCAGGGTAGGAAAAGATCACGATTTCCTTTCTTTCTAATGATAATCTTCTTATGCTTTTTTAATATTTGTCCTGTAATAGATTAAATCACATAATTTAAATCAAAGCTAACTCTGATATATGTCTGTCTGTTTATGTGTTTACAAATTCCATCATTTAGTTATTATTTACTTGCATTTCTTGGCTTTTGGAAATGTGTATCATCACTTTGCTTATACCCAGCCATCCATCTTGTTTCTTTCATAACACAAGTCCTTCCTCGCTCTCCAGGCCTCAGCATCACCAGACCTTGGGAACAGCAGCAGCCCAGTGCCAACACCAGGCCACAAGACCCCAGGCTGCCCAGCCCACTGCCAGTGCTGGGATCTTTCAGACCCGTCTCCAGCCTTAGGGAATGGAGGGCGGAGGCTGCAGTGGCGGTGGCGGCTATAGTAATGTAACAGCAGTATTTTTTCTGCCTCTTGGTGGTAGTCTTTCTTGGTGGTGAGTCCCATCAGCCAGCGTCAGCCCTATAGTGCAGGGAAATGTTTATAGTGGCCACCTTGCCTGGCTCACCTCTGATCCCCTCTTTTAGAGAGAGAATCTAGAGTCTGGGTTGACAGGCGTGCACCAGGACAGCATGTGGTAGTGTTGGCCACTCAGCGGTGACTGAAAAAGACTGTCTGTTGTGGTGGAGGACCCAAACCCCATCTTGCACTGGTGGTCACTTTTTGTGTCAATTATTTATTATTATTATTATTATTATTATTATTATCTTTTTATGTCCTAGCCTATAGCAGCAGCAGGCTTGGTCAGTGGCCTGTGGTGGGGCCCGCGGTGTTTTCAGTGGCAGGGTTGTAATTCCTGGGGCTGGATAGAGATTCCCAAATATCTTCTGCATCGGCCTCCAAATGCCCTGAAGAGTGCTGGGTTTTCAAAATTTCCCCCACCTGAGGATGCCTTCTAGACCCCCAAAATATCCGCCAAAATTAGTCCTGAGTGGTGGTGGTGGTGGTGTTGAAAGTGTTAATGACAGTGATGAGAAGCATTGTTAGGGGTGCTGGTGTGTAGTGATGAAGTGGTGGTGATGTCAGTCTGTGGTGGTGTTGAAAACTAGCCTCTTTTAAACGGTGATGAGTGGTGGTGAACGGTGTTTACTGTAATGGTGGTGATGAAAATTGGTGTTGATAGCCTTTGTGGAGGTGTTGATGGCAGTGGTGGTGAAATATAGGCATTTTTAGAGGTTCTGGTGTTGATGGTGGAGGTACTTGTGTTGGTGGTAATGAAAATTGGTGTTATAGTCCTGGTGGTGATGATCTCTATACCTAATGGTGTTGTAAATATGCATCTTTAGTGGTGTGGCAGTGTTGAAGGCAGTGGTGATGAAAAATCGGTGTCTAGTGGTGTTGTGTGGTGGAGGTGAAACATGCATCAACACCATTTTTGTCCATTCTAAAATTTCATGTATCTATTGCAGTTCATTTTTATTTATATATATTTTTATTACTTCAACAGGAAAGGAATGAAGAGAGAGACAGGAGAGGATAAAAATAGCTTAATCTATCTATCCCAATCTATTCTGCAAGGTGTACAATAGGGAACATTGTCTTTCATTACACCCAGTCCTTCAGCTCTTAGGGATGGCTCCAGAGTCCAGTCTTAGCAGTTAAGTCCCCTAAGTCTTGTTCATGTTATTTTAGTGCCAGTGAGTGCCTGCTTACAGTGCCAAAGTGACCCTTTCTGTCCCTTCCCTTCCTAGCTTATGGGAAGGTTACAGAGAGAGAGAGAGAGAGAGAGAGAGAGAGAGAGAGAGAGAGAGAGAGAGAGAGAGAGAGAGAGAGAGAGAGAGAGAGAGAGAGAGAGAGAGAGAGAGACTACATACATAGAAAGTCAGACCACACAGACCCCATGGTCCAGACTAGGTGGTCTGTCCTTAAACCTAAGTGATTCTACATTAATCAAATGGCTCCAAAACGTTGCTTTTCTATTCTAGTTAATATTAGTTCAAGGAAGGACGGTCGAGCTTGTTTTGAAGGAGTCAATCGTGTTGCATGTTATTACACGAGAGAGAGAGTGAGAGAGAGAGAGGGGTCGTTCATTATCATAGCTATTATTATTATTAGTAAGGGAGTCTAGTTGGTCATTATTAGCATTTCCTATCTCCCATTTCCTTATATTGATAAATTGTATTTGTTTTGCAGATTTGAGTCAACAGCAAGAAGACAAAGGAGGAAGAAGGAGGAGGAAGTGATAATAAGAGGAATAGCATAAGAAGAACAAGAATTAGAACAGTAGTAATAGTATTTTCCTCTACACATTCTCTCTCTCACATACACACAGAAAACACTTGAAAATTCTTTATTTCTAATGTTTATTAATTTATATTCTTACATCAATTTCCAAGTCAGTCAGTCTTTAATAGTACATACAACACGAACATATACATACGTCTTGGAGATCGGCCCAATATTCTAGACCTCTTCCTTACCTCAAACCCTTCTGCTTATTCTGTCAAACTGTTCTCTCCGTTGGGCTCCTCCGATCACAATCTTATTTCTGCATCCTGTCCTATCGCTCCTGTACATCCCTCTGGACCCACCGAAGGTAAGCGATGCTTTGGCATTTTGCTTCAGCTCTCGGTGGGACGACCTGAGGATGTACTTTTCCGATTCCGTGGAAGGATTATTGCTTCCAGGATAGAGACCCTCTGTGTAAAGCTCAGCGCATCACAGAGGTGATTGTCTCTGGAATGGAGGCATACATTCCTCGTTCTTTTCTCTTACTCCTCACGCTAAAAAGCCTTGGTTTAATCAACGCTTGTTCTCGTGCTGTCAATGATAGAGAGGTAAATGGGCTCACAAAAGATACCAGAGCCTTCAAACTAATGCTAATTATGACTTTTACATTTCTGCCCGTAATCGAAGCAAATCTATTCTCCTGACTCAACCAAAAATTCTTTTCATTATTAGAAAAATGTCAAAACCTTGCTTTCTCTAACTCTTCCTGTGACTTCTGGCATCTAGCCAAAACATCTCCTCCAACTTCACTTCTTCATCTTTCCCTCCACTCTCAGTCCTGATTGGCAACACTGCCGTCTCCATCTATCTCTAAGGCTGAACTCTCTTCTCTTCAAATCCTTTTTCTAAAAACTCCACTCTGGACGGATTCTGGGCATATTCCTCCCTACTCATCCCCCCTCTGACCTCCTTTAGCGCCTGTTATAGAAAGATTCTTTGAAATGATGTTTTCTATGTTCTCATGGCCTCACAATAACTCTCAGAAGGCTTATGGACCTGATGGAGTGCCTCCTATTGTCCTTAAAAACTGTGCCTCCGTGCTGTCATCACTCCCTGCCTGGTCAAACTTTTCGTTTCAAGTTCTGCCTGTCAACATCTACACCTTCCTTCCTTTTGCTGGAAGTATGCTCACAACAGCCTGTAAATTTAAGAAGGCAGTGACTGCCCAACCTCAAACTACCGTCCTATTGCTTTTACTCTTCTTGTCGACTCAAGCTTTTTGAATCAATCCCAACCGTAAGATTCAAAAGCACCTTTCCACTTCTTGACCTTCTATCTTGATCGCCAGTATGGGTTCCGCAAGGGGCGTTCTACTGGTGATCTCCAGCTTCTTAACTGACCTTCTGGTCATCCTCTCTCTTAGTCAGTTTCTGCAGGAACTTTGGTTACACAGGCGCTGACATATCAAAAGCTTTTTGATAGGGTTCCTATGCACAAATCTTTTGCTTTCTAAACTACCCTCCTACGGTTTCTATCCTTCTCTCAAAATACCTTTATCTCCAGTTTCCTTTCTGACCGTTCTATTTTGCCGTGGTAGACGGTCACTGTTCTTCCCTAAATCTATATTAACAGTGGTGTCCCACAGGGTTCTGTCCTATCTCCCACTCTTTTTCCTTGCTTGTTCATTGATGATCTTCTTTCCAAAACGAAACTCGTCCCATCCATTCCTACGCCGATGATTCCACTCTGCATTATTCAACTTCTTTAATAGAAGACCCACCCTTCAGGAACGAACTTAACGACTCAAGGCTGAGGCTGTAAGAACGCTTAGCCTTAGACCTTACTATTATTTCCGATTGGGGCAAGAAGAACCTGGTGTCCTTCAACGCCTCTTAAAACACACAGTTTCCACCTATCCACTTGACACAAATTCTTTCCAAACAACTATCCCCTATTCTTTGGACAACACCCAGCTATCACCTTCCTCAACACTAAAACATCCTCGGTCTATCCTTAACTCAAAATCTCAACTGGAAACTTCATATCTCAATTCTTACTAAATCAGCTTCCTCGAGGCTGGGCGTTCCAGTGTACTGTCTCCGCCAGTTCTTCTCCCCCTGCACAGTTGCTGGGTCCATATACAGGGGCCTTGTCCGCCCTCGTATGGAGGT
The DNA here is from genome assembly GCF_024679095.1 of Eriocheir sinensis. NCBI lineage: Eukaryota > Metazoa > Arthropoda > Malacostraca > Decapoda > Varunidae > Eriocheir > Eriocheir sinensis. Next base: position 45,705 of record NW_026112278.1, read on the forward strand.
ACATGCATCTCATGTGGGGGGGCTCCACTCACACAGCTCTTTCTGGACAGAGTGGAGGCAAAGGCTCCTTCGTCTCATCAGCTCTCCTCCTCATACTGATAGCTCTTCTACCCTCTTAAATTCCGCCGCAATGCTCTCTTTCTATCTTCTATCGATATTTCCATCGCCCGACTGCTCTTCTGAACTTGCTAACTGCATGCCTCCCCCTCCCCTGCTAAGTAAGGCCCCTGCTGCACCTCGACTTTCTACTCATGCTCATCCTTATACGCGTCCAAAATTCCCTATGCAAGAGTTAACCAGCATCTTCTCACTCTTTCATCCTCACGCTGGTAAACTCTGGAACAATCTTCCTTCACATCTTGTATTTCCTCCTGCCTACGACTTGAACTCTTCTCAAGAGGAGGGTATCAGGACACCTCTCCTCCCGAAACTGACTTATCTTTTCGGCCACCTTTTGGATTCTTTTTAGGAGCAGCGAGTAGCGGGCTTTTTTTTTATTAATGCTTTTACTTTTTGTGCCCTTCTTGAGCTGTCAGTAAAAAGTACTGTCAGTGCACTGGACAGTCGGGGGCGGTGGTTGCAGCAGGTTAGGTGTGCTACTTTGGCTTGTTATCTACAAGGAAAAGTATCTACACCGTAGAAATTTTACTTTGCAAATGATATCTACATGGTAAAAACTAATTATAACATTCTTTTGGTTTTGGTTTGCTATGTTACGTCTGGCTTAGGTTAGTTACTTATAATGTACAACCTTCATATTATGGTTAAATAGCATTATATTTTGCCCTTTGCCCACAGTTTGGAAGAGTACATGATATTTTGAAGTGGAAAGCTAAACTTATTTACCAAAGACTGTAAATATTCGTCCTTGGGGTGTTTTATCCTTACTCCCCCTTTTTTTATCAGCACTTAAAAGGAGAATGATCAGCTGGGAGTGGCCGTGCACGTCAAAATGCCCAGGAGAAGATTAAAGAAACACTGGTACATTGGTTAAGCAGGTTCAGCAGCAAATCCCTGTGTCCGTGTATGAATCTACAGCTTGATTAGTCGATTACGCAGCTCACCCAGCTGTTCATGGACCTTTTGGGCTGACCAACTAATGGGTATCTAGGAAAAACTTTTGGGAAGATAAACTGTGGTAGCAGGAATATCACACTGGCCCCAAGTCATTATTATTATTACCCACCACAGACTCAAGCGACAAGTAAGGCGGATTAAAACACAGAGGCTGCACGCAGTTTTGAGTGGCATGCCCACAACTTTACTCTGGAGACGAGAGTAATGCTGAAAACATGATTTATCTCGAGAAAACAACTTCTTGGTCGCTGGGTACAGTTCATGGTACGCTGCCGAGAAATCACGTGATTTCGTTTTACGTTTTCACGCCTCACGCTCGACCAGTTATACCAACACTGCCGACGATTTAGGGTTCGGTGCGGGTCTCGTTGGGGAGCGTAAATCTTTGAGTGTAAGACGGGCGCCTGGTTTTCGTACGCCAGCCAACAAACCTGGTGCGCGTTTTCGTTTTACTCGCTCCCGAAAGGACTGTAAGATCAGCCCAAATTCTTTACCCCATGCTAAATTAATAAAGCGTAAAGTTGGGGCATATGCTTGATGGGTGCATGTGGCCTCATTGCTCATCTCCATCTTATTGGCCCTAGGGCTGGTTGTTGTTGGTAAGAACTATTTATCCTAGGGACATGGGTAGTAAGAGACAGGAGAGCGAATCAGCTTTACTTTCCCCAGGTTATCCCAAATATCCATTTCTTTTGAGTGAAGCAAACAATTCCCCATTTTAATTTCTTAGTATTTTTAGATTAATAATACTCAAAAACCATTATAATTTGAACAAATATACAAATAAGTAATTCAATATATAATAAAGAAAAACTAATTCATCCAAGCAACCTAACATAACGTACTCACACTGCTGTGCACTGGACAGTCGGGGCAGTGGTCACAGTTGTTAGGTTTAAGGTTACGTCTGTTTGGTCGAGGTTGGATCTTCACCTAGAATGCCTGTTCATTCTCAGTAGTGATGTACAGGTTGATTTGATGAGGTCAGGGCAGCAGTCTCCTGTGGGACCATAATATTTGTGGGATGACATTGATGTACCCTGCCAAATAAATAAAGTAGTTGGGGCATATGCTAGCTGCATGTATTCTCATTGCTCATCTCCATCTCACTGGCCCTAGAGCTGGTTGTTGGTAAGAACTAATTATCCTGGGATACACAGGTGATGAGTCATCAGTTTACTTCTTTTCCCAGGTTTTCCCAAGTATCCAATTCTTGAGTGAAGAAACAATATCCCCAGTTTTTTTTTCTCTACTGTTTTCAGACACACACTCAAAACCATTATACTTTGAAGAAAATAAACAAACAAGTAGTTCAATATAAGTACCAGTATACATCAACTAATCTAAGTAAACCTAATATAACTCCTGCCAGCACTGTCAGTGCAGTGGTTGGTAAAGCATTGTCGTTATCATGGGAAGAACAAAATATTTCACACTATACTTTGGCCAGTACCATAAGGAAAAAAGATCGGCATTGCAGAATTTTCATTTGTAATGATATTCACATGAAAAACATAATTAAAACACTTTTTGGTTTTGGTTGGTTATGTTACGTCTGCTTGTGTTAGCTATTTAATGTACACTTACATGGTTAAAGAGCATTTATTTGCCCTTGCCCATAGTTTGTTATAGATGATATTTTGAAGTGGCAGAGCTAAACTATTTACCAGACTGTAACATTCATCCTGGGGTGTTTTAGATCCTACTCCTTTTTATCATTAATTGAAAGAGTGAATGCTGGGAGGGTTGCATGTCGAAATGCCCAGGAGAAGATTAAAGAAACACTGGTGCATTGCTTAGCAGGTTCAGCAGCAAACCCTGTGTCCGTGTAAGGAATCTCTGCTTGATCAGTCGACACGCAGTCACCCAGCTGTCATGCACCCTTTTTGGCCTGACTAACTAATGGGTATCTAGGAAAACTTTTGGGAAGATAAACTATGGGTAGCAGAGATGTCACACTCTGCCCCATTATTATTACCACCACAGACTCAAGGACAAGGCGGACAAACACAGAGGCTGCACGTAGCTTTGAGGCACGGCCACCTACCTGGAGACGAGGCAATGCTGAAAACATGATTTATCTCGAGAAAACGAGTGTACGCTGCCTGTCATAATGCAGGTACGCGCTGATAAATCACGTAATTTTGTTTACAAGCCACGTCACGCCTTTCGCCAACCTCGCCCAACCAGCGCACCAACATTGCCGACGATTTAGGTTTGCGTGGCCTCGTTGGGAGCGTAAATCTTTCAGTGTAATAAGACGGGCGCCTGGCTCTTCGTACGCCAGCCAACAAACCTGGTGCGTTTTCGTTTTGCTGCCCTGAAAGGATCAGGTGACTTCTCCCGCAGGAGTCAGGTCAAGGCATCAGGAGAGACCTCCTCCCCAACACCTTCACCTGCGGGGTCCCTCAGGGACCAGGATGGGGACCATTATGCTTCCTGATGCTTGTAAATGACGCGCGACGGACACCAAATGGTGGAAATATGTGGACGATACCACCTCGCTGCTACCACCATCAACAACGACAACCTGGATTACAGCCACCAGCTCCTCCTTGACCGCCTCCACACTTGGACAACCGACAACAAAGCTTTCTCCCCAACACCAACAAGACTACACGTACATCCACACCTCCGACCCTCCCTCCCTTGTGTATCCATCGACGGCCGTCCCTCCAGATGGTTCAGTCTGCCCTCGGCCTCACCACTGACGACACAAACTGATGTGGGCCAACACGTCGTTCCTCATAAAGCCAGCCACATACCACAGGCCTCCTCCGAAGACTGAAGAAGCTGGGAACACCAGCAGTGAGCTGGCGAGTTAGTCCACCTTCATACCCCGGCTCACGTACGCGTCCCCGCTTGGTCATCTTCCTCAACGCCACTCAACGTCTCCTGCGTTACCAACAATAGTGAACCTGAACCCATAGACTCTTTACTCCTAAGTTACCTTTAAGTTTGTAGTTTTAATGATCTCCAGAGGCGTGTCGGAGGGGACGGCGTGTTTTATCAGCAGCCTCGTTCCACTTCTTCATCTCTCTTCTCGGTCTTGTTCTTCCGGAGCCCTTGCCGATGGAACTTGTGTAGAGGTACTTGAATGCCTCCTTAGCGTTCAGAATTTTTTGCAACGCCCTCGTCGTCTGCTATACTCCAGCTTGACATCTAGGCCTGTACCCATCCCTTTGTCCTTAAGCGAGACTCAAATCACCGGGCCCATGTATGCGCTCCCTCCGGCCACGCTCTCGTCATCCATCGTCTTGTCCTCAATGCTGTAGTGAATGGCCCTGAGGTGCTGGAGGTCATGTTGGATCCCAACGAGCTTAGGACGCATTGGTCTTCTCCAGGTAGCCTTTCTTGAGGGCCAGTAGTAGTAGTAGTAGTAGTGGTAGTAACTTGGCAGTAGCTTAGCAGTAGTAGTAGTAATAGTAGTAGCAGTGACAAGTAGTAGTAAGTAGTGTAGTAGTAGTAGCAGCAGCAACAGTATTGTAGTAGTAGTAGGTAGTAATAGTAGTAGTAGTAGTAGTGAAAAGTAGTAGTAAGTAGTAGTAGTAAAAAGTAGCAGTAGTAACGATAATGTAGTAAAAGTAGTAGTAGTAGTAGTAACAGTAGTAACAGCAATGAATGATAACAGCAGTAGCAGTAGTAGTAGGTAGTAAGTAGTAGTAGTAGATAGAATCAGAGGACGAACAAAACGTGAACGGCTTTATGAAGAAGTTTTCAAAAAAAATCTCTTCCCAAGGGCTGCCTTGTCGAGTATCTGCTTCACCAAGCCCTGACATATTTCCATATGCTTTATTTCTCTTTTTCTTTGTTTCTCGCTCTTATGGAAGGCAGACACAGGGAGCCGTAAGATAGCGACCGGAAAAGCGGATTTACCAACGTGGAAATACGCTATAATGTTTACTTTATAGGGTCAAAATAGCGTAATGGTTTTCCTAAAACAGTGAAAGCGTTAAAGAAAAGTTAGTGTTTTTTGAAGGGGAGCACACTGGGGAAGAGAGGGAGGGACAATGAAAGGGTAGGGAATGGAAGGTTGGGAGAGGAAATGGAGGAACTAACAGGGAAGGAGAAGTGTTATATATCTAAGTCAGACCTTTAACACAATAATACGTTTTAAAACTAACGTGAACGGCTTTGTAAAAGTTTTCAAAATCTCTTCGGGGTTGCCTTGTCGACTATCACCAGCCCCGACATGTTCCATATGCTATTTCTCTTTTTCTTGTTTCTCGCTCTTATGGAAGGCAGACATAGGAGCCGGGCGACAGGAAATAATTTACAACATGGAAATACGCTATAATGTTTACTTTACAGGGTCAAAATAGCTTAGTATTTCCTAAAAACATTGAGAGCGTTAAAGAAAATAGTGTTTTTTTTTTTAAGGCACACTAGGAAAGGGAGGGACAATGAAGGGTAGGGAATGGAAGGGCTGGGAAAGGAATGGAATGGAATAACAGGGAAGGGAAGGAAGGGATGGGACAGAAAGGGAAGAGGAGGAAAGGATAGGAAGGAGAGGAAAGGGGAATCACGAAGGGAAAGAAGGGAGAAAGAAGGAAAAGAAGGTAATATATTATCACTTCAAAAAAGGGAGAGTATGAAGAAAGGAAAGCAGGGAAGAGAAGGGAAGGGGACGAAAGGGATGGTAAGAGATGGAGGAGCCGCTATTCTCCGCTCCTCCTCCTCCTCATCCTCTTCCACTTTCTCCCACTCTTCCTCCATTATTTTCAAATCAATGTGTTTTCCATCATCCATTCTCTCTCTCTCTCTCTCTCTCTCTCTCTCTCTCTCTCTCTCTCTCTCTCTCTCTCTCTCTCTTTATACACAATAGGCCACAGACTTGCCCGCACTCTTCCTCGTCACAAGCTGAAAGTGACAGCTGTGCACGTGTCCGCCCCGCCCCGCCCCGCCCATCCCACAATTCGCCGGCGGCCACTCATCCCCGCATCCGTGTTTTATTGATTTACTGTCAGAATAAAGTTTTCCAAAGTCATGTACTCGCTTGAGGTTACCGAGAGCGGTGCGAGGCTGGTGCTGCCAGCGGGGTTCGGGCTGGACAGTCTGAGCCTCGGGCCAGGCAATGAGGTGATTGTCCACTTCATCAAGCTCGAGGACCCAGCCTGTCCCCAAAGCACTGCCACCACCCCCTCCGCCACCGCCACCGCCTCGTCTTCTTCTTCTGGCGAGTTGCTCGCTGAACCCTTTCCGGCGACACTTACTGACGAGGCGCCCAGCGAGTTCTTCTGCGCGTCATCTTCTTCTGATGAGTCGCCGGTTGAACCCTCTCAGGCGACACCTACTGACGAGGGAATCAGCGAGTTCTGGGTGTCGTCTTCTTCTGATGAGTCGCCGGTTGAATTCTTTCAGCCGTCTACTTCTCTCGAGTCGCCCATTGAATTTTATTCGGCGACTACTTCTCCTGAACCGCTAAATGAGTTCTTTTCGGCGACTACTTCTCCTGAACCGCTAAATGAGTTCTTTTCGGCGACTACTTCTCCTGAACCGACAAATGAGTTCTTTTCGGCGACTACTTCTCCTGAACCGCTAAATGAGCTCTTTTCGGCGACTACTTCTGAACCGCTAAATGAGTTCTTTTCGGCGACTACTTCTCCTGAACCGCTAAATGAGTTCTTTTCGGCGACTACTTCTCCTGAACCGCTAAATGAGTTCTTTTCGGCGACTACTTCTCCTGAACCGCTAAATGAGTTCTTTTCGGCGACTACTTCTCCTGAACCGACAAATGAGTTCTTTTCGGCGACTACTTCTCCTGAACCGCCAAATGAGTTCTTTTCGGCGACTACTTCTCCTGAACCGCTAAATGAGTTCTTTTCGGCGACTACTTCTCCTGAACCGCTAAATCAGTTATTTTCAGCGACTACTTCTCCCGAACCGACAAATGAGTTCTTTTCGGCGACTACTTCTCCTGAACAGCCAAATGAGTTCTTTCCGCCGACACCTTCTCCAAAGTCGCCCGTTGAATTCTATCGCCATACCCACCACCACATACATTACCACATCCACCACCACTACAGGCACCCACGACGCATAAAACGTTCCCGTCCTTCAGGCAAACAATTCTTGCCCAAACAACCCAGACTTTAACTAAACACAAAACTTGCTGACCGATTTACACAAACACTCAGACCTCCCCTTCCCTCTCCCCAGGATGAGGAGTCTTTCAGACACCACACCACAATACACCGCACCACACATGTACCACACATCTCTTCCCTCTCCCCAGGATGAGGAGCCTTTCAGACACAACACACCACACCACACACCGCACACAACACCGCACACAACACCGCACCACACACTTCTTCTTCCCTCTCCCCAGGATGAGGAGCCTTTCAGACACCACACCACACCACACCACACACAACACCACACCACACACCTCCTCCTTCTCCCCAGGATGAGGAGTCTTTCAGACACCACACCACACCACACCACACACCTCTCCCCTCTCCCAGGATGAGGGAGGTTTCCATTCACACCACCACACCACACACCTCTTCCTTCTCCCCAGGATGAGAGTCTTTCAGACACCACACCACACCACACCTCCTCTTCCCTCTCCCAAGGATGAGGAGGTTTTCACCACCACCCCACACCACGCCTCACACCACCACCACACCACACCACACCACACACCTCCTCTTCCTTCTCCCCAGGATGAGGAGTCTTTCAGACACCACACCACACCACACTACACCACACACCTCCTCTTCCCTCTCCCAAGGATGAGGAGGTTTTCAGACACCACACCACACCACACGCCCACCACACACCACCACACCACACCACACCACACCAGGCCACACCACATCACACACCACGCCACACCACACCACTGACTGACTGACTGACAGGTTATCCCCGTCACTTGACTGACACTGACTGACGGGTTATCCCCGTCCTTGACTGACTGACTGACGGGTTATCCCCGTCACTTGACTGACTGACTGACGGTTATCCCCTGTCCTTGACTGACTGACTGACTGACTGACCCCCGTCACTTGACTGACTGACTGACGGGTTATCCCCCGTCACTTGACTGACTGACTGACGGGTTATCCCCTGTCACTTACCGACTGACTGACTGACTGACGGGTTATCCCCTGTCACTTACCGACTGACTGACTGACTGACGGGTTATCCCCTGTCACTTGACTGACAGACTGACGGGTTACCCCCTATTCATTTCTTACATTTCTAATTTTTCACATATTGAATACGTTTTACTGATAGAGTTTGAATGGTATTTACAGAGAGAGAGAGAGAGAGAGAGAGTTTGTTTTTCTTCCAAATTTGTTATTCCAGTGAACCCTATACATATAGAACGGACATTTTCCCCAGCCTTGTCATTAAGCTATTGGTATCAATCGACGACAGAATGAAAGGGGTATATTTTTTAATTAGCGACCGGGCTCTAAAGCTGACTCGAAAGGGTCGAAAAACGAAAAAAAAAAAAATGCAAAAAACTACTCTAATAAAAACTGTTTTTGAGTTCCCAACCTTGAAACCCACTCATTTTTTTAGAATTTCAAAAACCTTATTTACCAAATGATTTAGCCCTACCAATGTGCTCTCCAATATGATGCATAACATTTCCTTACTCCCAGTAGTTTCGTCGCTCTAGATGGCTGTAATGTGGCATGTAGCCCCTCCTGGCAATGTAGTTTGAACAACTCTAAGGATTTTTCGATAACTCGATTCCAAGTTCGTCGTCGAGCCGTCACAAAATTGCCTGTTTTTCGGCCCTTTTGACGCGATTTACACACGTCCTAGATTTTTGCTTATAACTTTTTTATTTATTTAATATTTACTATTTTTTTCTGATTATTAATTTGTAATAAAAGAGGTTTCATTTACCACCAAGCACGCCTTCCTAGCTTCAGTAGTTTTTGCTCGAGCTCGACCTGAAGTCGCAATAAACATTCGCCGAATGGGACTCATTTCACGCGTCGCGACGAGAAACCTTCCTGACGCCACAAAATTTAATATATCTGCATAAAAATTAATATATGAACACTTCAATATGTTGCCTATATTGCATTAAAAACATTTTAAGATATCTATATAAACAGTTACTGTTTATATATAATAATTTCACTATATAAATCAACCTATATTGAGCGCCTTATTATACATGTTATTTTTTTTTATTCAACCATATTTCTTCCAAAATATGAATAACACATTTAATTTGCTTTCTTTTGATACCATATATATATTTTTTTTACAACAAAGGAGGCAGCTCAAGGGCACATATAAAAAGAAAACAATAATAAAAAAGCCCGCTACTCGCTGCTCCTAAAAAAAAGAAACAAAAGAAGTGGCCGAAAGCAAGGTCAAATACGAGAGGAGAGGTGTCCTGATACCCTCCTCTTGAAAGAGTTCAAGTCGTAGGGAGGAGGAAATACAGATGAAGGAAGATTGTTCCGGAGTTTACCAGCGTGAGGGATGAAACAGTGAAGATGCTGGTTAACTCTTGCATAAGGGGTTGGACAGTATAGGGATGAGCATGAGTAGAAAGTCGAGTGCAACGGGGCCGCGGGAGGGGGGGAGGCATGCAGTTAGCAAGTTCAGAAGAGCAGTCAGCGTAGAAATATCGATAGAAGATAGAAAGAGAGGCAACGTTGCGGCGGAATTTAAGAGGTAGAAGACTATCAGTATGAGGAGGAGAGCTGATGAGACGAAGAGCCTTAGCCTCCACTCTGTTCAGAAGAGCTGTGTGAGTAGAGCCCCCCCACACATGAGATGCATACTCCATACGAGGGCGGACAAGGCCCCTGTATATGGACAGCAACTGTGCGGGGGAGAAGAACTGGCGGAGACGGTACAGAACGCCCAGCCTCGAGGAAGCTGATTTAGTAAGAGATGAGATATGAAGTTTCCAGTTGAGATTTTGAGTTAAGGATAGACCGAGGATGTTTAGTGTTGAGGAAGGTGATAGTTGGGTGTTGTCAAAGGATAGGGGATAGTTGTTTGGAAGATTGTGTCGAGTGGATAGGTGGAGAAACTGTGTTTTTGAGGGGTTGAAGGACACCAGGTTCCTCTTGCCCCAATCGGAAATAATAGTAAGGTCTGAGGCTAAGCGTTCTGCAGCCTCCAGCCTTGAGTCGTTAAGTTCCTGAAGGGTGGGTCTTCTATTAAAAGAAGTTGAGTAATGCAGAGTGGAATCATCGGCGTAGGAATGGATAGGACAGTTCGTTTTGGAAAGAAGATCATCAATGAACAACAGAAAAAGAGTGGGAGATAGGACAGAACCCTGTGGGACACCACTGTTAATAGATTTAGGGGAAGAACAGTGACCGTCTACCACGGCAGAAATAGAACGGTCAGAAAGGAAACAGGAGATAAAGGTACAGAGAGAAGGATAGAAACCGTAGGAGGGTAGTTTGGAAAGCAAAGATTTGTGCCAAACCCTATCAAAAGCTTTTGATAATTCCAGCGCAATAGCAAAGGTTTCACCGAAACGGCTAAGAGAGGATGACCAAGAGTCAGTTAAGAAGGCTAGGAGATCACCAGTAGAGCGCCCCTTGCGGAACCCACACTGGCGATCAGATAGAAGGTCAGAAGTGGAAAGGTACTTTTGAATCTTCCGGTTAAGGATTGATTCAAAAGCTTTAGATAGACAAGAAAGTAAAGCTATAGGACGGTAGTTTGAGGGATTGGAGCGGTAACCCTTCTTAGGCACAGGCTGTATGAAGGCATACTTCCAGCAAGAAGGAAAGGTAGATGTTGACAGGCAGAGGCGAAAGAGTTTGACCAGGCAGGGTGACAGCACGAAGGCACAGTTTTTAAGGAAAATAGGAGGCACTCCATCAGGTCCATAAGCCTTCTGAGGATTGAGGCCAGAGAGGGCATAGAAAACATCATTTTGAAGAATCTTTATAACAGGCATAAAGGAGTCAGAGGGGGGATGAGTAGGAGGAATATGCCCAGAATCGTCCAGAGTGGAGTTTTTAGAAAAAAGTTTGAGAGAATAGTTCAGCCTTAGAGATAGATGAGACGGCAGTGTTGCCGTCAGGACTGAGGAGTGGAGGGAAAGATGAAGATGTGAAGTTGGAGATGTTTTTGGCTAGATGCCAGTAGTCACGGGAAGAGTTAGAGAAAGCAAGGTTTTGGCATTTTCTATTAATGAAAGAATTTTTGGTTAGTCGGAGAATAGATTTGGCACGATTTCGGGCAGAAATGTAAAGTTCATAATTAGCATTAGTTTGAAGGCTCTGGTACCTTTTGTGAGCTACCTCTCTCGATCATTGACAGCACGAGAACAAGCGTAGTAGGAGTAGTTTCTGCCAACCATAAAAACTGATGGATGCAATTACACACCTAAACGATAAGAGGAAACACAATAAACTGGAAGGACGCGCAAAAGAACCGTCAAGAAGAAAAGGAAGCTGTCCACTACTATAAACTCAAACCCAGACAGAGAGGAAGATACAGAGAGAGGAAGATATTCAAGGAGATTAAACGGAAGGAACAGGCGAATGGAGCGAGTTTTTGACACACGGAAGGGAGGGATGGAGGTGATTAAGAGACTGAAACGATAAACGGGAGGGAGGCAGAGGAAGGTAGGAATAGCTAAACATTTGTGGAGGGAGCAGCGTGGGTAAACACACAAATACATAATATAAATAAAAGAGGAAAGGGAAGCGTGGGGTGGGGTGGGGGGTGGGGGTGGGGGGGAGCGATAGCGAGGGTGCCGTCACGAGGGTGGAAAGTAGGAAGGATTTACAAGTCAACACTCAGCGCCTCACGACACAACACAAAGCTTGGCGTGGGTGGTCTGAGCGGCTTACTGAAGCTTACGCCCATACTCCGAGCTCTCCCTCCCTCCGCCATCCCCTCGACGTCAGTTGCAATAAAATCATTACGCCAGACTCACAACGACTGTCTATGAACCTCTGTTACGGGTTACTGGCCACGCCCAACAGTTTATACCGTACTTCCCTTGCAGTATTATTATGGCGCATAGAAGTCCAGAAGAAAGGAATTGGAAGTGAAAGATGAGGAATTCAAATCAAACGAGAAAGAGTTTAGAAGCTGACACAGGTTGAGAATAATAAATAAACAATGTAAAAACAAATAATAATAAATTGATATATAAATGTGAGTTCTTAGGACGCTTACGTCACTGTTCCGATTCAATGGAGGAGAAGACTGCAGGACATCCTGTGGAATGAACTTTGATGCCATTTTGAGAACACGGAAAAGTGGTGAGGAGGAGAGGAAGAAAAGTAGAGATAATGTGTGTGTGTGTGTGTGTGTGTGTGTGTGTGTGTGTGTGTGTGTGTGTGTGTGTGTGTGTGTGTGTGTGTGTGTGTGTGTGTGTGTGTGTGTGTGTGTGTGTGTGTGTGTGTGTGTGTGTGTGTGTGTGTGTGTGTGTGTGTGTGTGTGTGTGTCACCTGCAAGACATTCGCCGACGCGAGCATGATCAGGAAGTGTAAGCAAAGGCTTGGCCCTTAATCCAGGCGGAGAGAGGAAGTCATCCCCATATATATATATATATATATATATATATATATATATATATATATATATATATATATATATATATATATATATATATCTCCACCCCGCCCAGCATGGCACACAGGACGCACCGGGCCTCGGCAAGAGTATCATTATGCAGATTATACCAAACGGACGCGAGCATGTAATAGGAAAGGACTTGAGACGGAGATTAAACAGTGGCCGGGCATCCGCTCCAAGGCAGTGCCTTCTTAGTGTGCGGAGCCCCGGAGGATGATGGGCAAAGAGAACGTGGAATGGAGACGAGGGTACGGAAACACGAACCCAGGAGGAGCAAAGCTTAATAATAATTATAGAATATATATAATAACAATAAAAATGATAATGATAATAGTAATGGAGTTAGGGATGTTTCATTAAGGTCTGAAAGGATTAATATGAGGCTGGCTTGATAAAAAGGAAGTGAGGGAAGGAGAGGGAAGAAATGGAGAAGAGGAAGAAAACGGGAGGTCGATGAGAGGGTGAGTAAAGGGTGGAGGAAGGAAAGAACAGAGAAGAATACGAAGGAGTGAATAGAAGAAAGAAGGAGAAGAGAGGGGAAAAAGAAGAATAGGAAGTAGGAAAGAGACGAAAGAAGAAGAGCTTGGAGAAATAGAAAAGAATGAGAAAAGAGAAATAAAGGGGATAGAAGAAAAGTTGGGAATGTAGTTAAATGGAGGAAGAGAAAGAGGGAGTTATAAAGCAAGTGGATTCTGCTGAGGCAAAGGGTAAGGTGAGTAGAGGGGGGAGGGAAAGGTGAAAGGGTTAGTGTGCGAAGGAACAAAAGAAGGGAAGTTCAAAGGAAATAAGGTAGGAATTATGTTGGATACGACTGAGGCACGATAGAGGGAGGAAGAAGGGAGGGAAGGAGAGAGAGAGGGGATGCAGATGGATGTGAAGAAGTAGTAGGATGAGGAGGAAGAGGGAAAAACAAAGTGAAGAGGGCAGAGCAGGGAGGAAGAAAAGACGGGAGCGAGAAAAGTGCGAGATAAATTTTTGTCTTTTTTTCATTATTTCGCCTTTTTCACTTCATTTTCCTTCACCTTTTATTTCGTTGATTCACGGCCGAGGAAACATCTGGCGGCGAAAGACGATTAATATTTTCGTGAGTAATACGAAGAAAGGAACATTACGAAAAGCTTCACGTTTTGTTTCCCAGTCATGATTCTTGGTCCGTATTTTGTGGGAAAACCGGAAGTTATTATAGAAACCATTACTACTTCATTATTACGATGGAAACTGTGTGTGTTTGATGGACACACACACACACACACACAATTTTATATTCATCTGGGTTATGACCGATTACACACACACACACACACACACACACACACACACACACACACATCTCAGGACTAATAGGAGGGGAGGGGGAGTGGCCCTGTATTGCCGCTCCGACCTCACTCCTTCACACCTTCAGGCCGACACCCCAACACAAAGAAACACAAAGGAAGAACAAACAACAGCAGACCTGCTGGTCCTTACGAGGTTGTTTGTGACAAGCTACACTAACTATCTAATCAAAGGTGGAAGATGAAGGACAGCAAAGGCGAAGGCTCCTGCCACCCCATCCCTCCAGCCAAAGCTGGCAGGAAAGGAAAAAGAACCATGCAGCATGGAAAAACTGCATGGAATTTATGTAGGAAAGAGGAAAGAACTACCATTACTGCTACCACTAACCGGGCAATAAAAGCGGACAAGGACACCAGTATTCGAAAGAACTTAACGTTATTACGACAATGAGTAATATCTTAGTTGCTGGTTGGATTCAAAACACTTGTCTAATCTATTCTTGAAGGCCGTAACTGTTGTACTATCAACGACATCACAAGGTAGAGTTCCAAACATTAACAACTCGATTGAAGAAGTGTTTAGCTTCGTGCGACGAGAATCTTTTACCACTTATCTTCAAATTGTGATTTCTTCTTGTTCTATTTGATCGATCAATTGTAAAGTAATCTTCCGCATTAATATCACTGAATCCTTTGAACATTTTAAAAACTTCTATTAGATCGCCTCGCATTCTTCGTTTTGATAGGCTGAATAAATTTACTTCTTTAAGCCTTTGTTCATATGACAAATTTCTCAACCTAGGAATCATCTTTGTTACTCTTCGTTGGACCCGTTCCAACTTTTCTATGTCTTTTCTGTAGTAGGGAGACCAAAACTGTACACAGTACTCTAGACGGGGTCGAACCAACGAATTATACAGTTTTAATATTACTTTTTCCGATTTATTATTAAAGACTCGTCCGATGAAGCCAACCAATTTGTTTGCAGTTTTAACTACCTCTGAACAATGCTGACCGGGCTTTAAATCGCTTGATATAGTGATTCCAAGATCCTTTTCTTTACTTACTGCAGAAAGTTGTTGGCCATTCATTACGTACCGAACGCGATTGTTATTTTTTCCGATGTGCAACACTTTACATTTCTCAACGTTGAATTTCATTTGCCATTGATTAGCACAACGTGCAAGTCGATCTATATCTGATTGTAAAGCTTCTTCGTCGAGTATCGGAGTTACTTTACTAGCAATTTTTGTGTCATCAGCAAATTTTGATACTTTGCAAATGAGCCCATCATCGATATCATTAACATAAATTAAGAAGAGCATGGGGCCAAGCACTGATCCTTGAGGTACGCCGCTTTTGACATCGAGCCAGTTAGATGTAACACCGTTTAGAACTACTCTCTGTTTCCGCTCAGAGAGCCAGTCCGCAAGCCAATTTTGAATGTTACCCGAGATACCGTGCGCCAGTAGTTTGCTGAGCAATCGTTGGTGGGGGACCTTATCAAATGCCTTTTGAAAATCCAGATATATGATATCTACTGATCTGCTTTCATCGAACACCTCAAAAATATAGTGAAAAAAATCAAGTAAGTTAGTCAAACACGAACGTTTACTACGGAAGCCATGTTGCGAATTATTTATAATATTATTTTCTTCGAAGAATTTCACCATATTGTCGCGAATGATAGTCTCCATTAACTTACAAACAATAGATGTCAGGCTAATTTCGATAGTTTCCTGGATGAGACTTGTCCCCCTTTTTGAAAATTGGTGTGACATTTGCAAGTTTCCAATCCGACGGAACTTTTCCAGCTGTTAAAGATTTATTGAATATGATGGAGAGCGGTTTACAAATTTGATGTTTGATTTCTTTTAAGACCCTAGGGGTAATTTTGTCTGGACCAGGAGCTTTGCTTACTTTAATCTTTTCAATTGTGCGTAAAATGTCACTTTCTACGATGAGCACGCCACTTAACATCTTTTCGGTCCTTCTAACCTCCGGCGGTTGAGGTGATAAACAATCTTCGTCGGTAAATACGGATGCGAAAAAGTTATTTAGGATTGTAGCCATTTCATTTTCATCGTTCGTGTGGTTACCATTTTCATTAGCAAGCGGTCCGATACCACAAGTGAGTGACTTTTTATTATTTACATAGCTGAAAAATTCTTTAGGATTAGATTTACTTGTTTCCGCTATATATTCTTCAAGATTTTTCTTGCTTCGTTTTATTAATTTCTTGGTTTCGCGGCGAATTCTGTCCAACTCTAGTTTGTCTAGATATGTACCTACTGTATACGCGTTTTTTAAGAGATAGGCTATTTTGAATTTCGTTATTCCACCATTTGGGTTTCTTCTTAGAAGCTGAACGTCTGTTACGATAGGGTACGCATATGCTTATGGCATTGTTCAATATTGTGGTGAAGGCCCCCCAAGATTTATCAATATCTGTTTCCGCCGTGATTTCAGTCCAGTCAGAATTATTTAGAATTGATCGGAGTCTTACGAAATTCGCTCTCTGATAATCAGGCACCTTTTCTTTACTAGGAGTTACTTTACTTTCTTTCATATTGATGCTGAATGTGATTGTTCGGTGATCGCTAGAACTAAAAACTGGACCAACATTTACTTCGTTAACTAGATCAGCTGTCGTTGAAAAGATAAGGTCAAGTATATTATTTTCCCGAGTCGGTTCTTGAACGTGTTGATGTAAATCACTTTCTAGTAAATTTGTGTACAGGTCGAGCCCTGTATGACAGTTCAACGGTTCACCCCATCTTTTCACTGGCAAGTTAAAGTCCCTAACAATTACTGCCTCGCAACTGCTACTTGTTTCTAATAATAATTCACTTAATGCGTGGTCGATATCAAGAGTCTGCCTTGGCGGTCTGTAGATAAGTCCAATTACTATTTTACGAGATTTATTTTTAATTTCAATGAAGACCGTGTCTACATTGGTTATAATATCTGTTTTCACGGATACTGGATGGAGAGAGTTGTGGATATAAGAGATAACGCCTCCACCCTGTCTGTTCTCTCTTTCATGACTAAAAATGGTATAACCCGGTAATCTATATTCCGCAATGAAATCTCTATTTGAAGTGTCTATCCAAGATTCTGTGACTCCGATGATGTGATAATGATTTGTAGCTGCGAGGACTTCTAAGTCTTCAAATTTGTTACGTAGGCTACGAGCGTTTACATAGCAAGCTTTAATGTGATTCGAGTCGGGAGTTTTGCGGGTTGAGTGCACCCTTACGGTGGAGCTGCTGGTGTTCTCGCCTCCGCGTTTTTTGGCTTTCGAAGAGCCACTTGGTCACAGAGCAGCCTCCCGAAACGGGCTGCTCCAACAGGGTTTAAGTGAATGCCATCAGGAAGGAACAAGTCTGAGTCGTAGTAAAATTGTTCCACAAGTTAGCGAACTGGACGTTTTCTTGTGAGCAAAGGGACTGAAGTCTGTTGTTTGTGCTGAAGGCCTTACTGTAAAGCTAGATTCGGCACCGACCCTCGGGAGGATTCCTGAACTTATGATGTTACCGGCATCCGTTTTACGTTTATACTGCTTGATCATGCGGCGGTATTTCTCAAGCAGTTCCTCAGAAAGGGTTGTCTTTACGTAATTTGTCCCGCGTGAATGACAAAGAGGGTGTTTCGGTCGGCATTTCTCGTGACATCATCGCACGCTGCAGTGATGTCGTCCAATCTGGCACCTGGATAGCAGTAACGTTTTCTGCGGCCGTTTGATGAACGACCACAGAACTCAACCAGCTGGCCACGCACCATGGAGTCCCCAACTAGGCGAGTCTCGAACTCATCCTCCATGGTGTCTGCCAGCACCTGGAACCTATTGAAGGTAGTGGGGGTCAGTAAATCCTGTTGCCTGCTTCGGTTTGGCTCCATTCCTTACAGGTTGGAACCCGACATCCTGTGAAGCAGGAAGAGAAGCGTTAAGTGGGGCAGGCTGGAAGTTGTCCTGTGAGGCAGGTTGGGAGTTAGCCTGTGAAGCAGGCTGGGGGTTAGCCTGTGAGGCAGGCTGGGGGTCAGCCTGTGAGGCAGGCTGGCGGTTGTTCTGTGAGGCAGGCCGGTGGTTAGCCTGTGAGGCAGGCTGGGGGTTAGCCTGTGAGGCAGGCTGGGGGTTAGCCTGTGAGGCAGGCTGGGGGTTATCCTGTGGGGCAGGCTGGGAGTCAACCTGTGAGGCAGGTAACACGTCCTCCCGTGAAGCAGGAGGGTCGTCTGGAGAGGGCACAATCTCAGTGGAGGGCCTCTCCACCATCGATGGTGGAGTCACTGCCACATTAGTTAAAACAAATTCCTGAAGGGCTACAAATTTCTTTTCAAGATCATTGTGCTTGACTTTCCATTCACTCACAGCCTTCTGAAGATGTAATCTTTGAACGCAGAGGCGGCAAGTTTTACTCAGCTGGAAGAACTGAGCTGCAAAACGTCCGGGACAGACGTCACACTTAAGGTTCGAAGGCATTGTTAAAAATTTAAGCGAGTTAACAGTTTGGACAAATATTAAAAGCGCTTTCGAAATAACTTAAATTGTGACCATAAATTGAATTGTATAAAAATTGTGCATGGAAAATAGATACTGCTGTGTTAGATGCCTCCAACACTGGGAGTTCGCTCCCACAGGGTCTTGAAAACGCCTCAAAGACCAATCGCTTGTCCTGAGCCTCGGTCACGAGAGACTTTCACAACCCGGCGCTTTTCAGCTATTGTCCTCGAAGTTTTGTCCCATAGCACGGGGCCGGCGTAGTCACACAGAGCAGAGCTGGCAAGGGAGGAGAGGAACCAGCAATTCGTTCCCACTTTCCGAAACGTCTAACCCCGAGGGAGTGGAGGCCCTGTGGGTGAGGGTCACACCTGCCCGCCATCCTCGCCACACTGCCTCCATCATCTACTGTGTGGCATACCCCTCCCCCCCCCCCCCCCACCGCGCGCCCACTGCACAGCTGCTGGTTAACCACATCATCGACACAGCTGACGCGCTTCGAGTGAGATTCCCCTCTGCAAAATTGGTCATATGTGGGGATTTTAACCGCCTGGACGTCAACGACACGATGCACCAACTGAATCTCACTCAGGTCGTAAATTTCCCCACCCACCAACAAGCTACTCTCGACCTCATCATGACCGACCTGAGCCAGCAGTACTCACCCCCCTAGCCTCTCCCCCCCATGGGACGCAGCGGGCACCTGTCAGTCTTGTGGGAACCGGCTCACACCACCTCACTGCCTCAGTCATCCTCCGCCAGGTCATTCAGGCCCCTGACTGACTCGGCTATCAGACGGTTCGGGCAGTGGATTACGCAACACCCCTGGACTGAAGTGACAAATGAGCCAGACGTCAACCACAAATGGGAGCAATACCAGCACACTATTACCAGCGCCTATCACAGCTACTTCCCCATCAAGACGTTCCCAGTCCATCCATCTGATGCCCCCTGGATCAACCCCACCGTCAAGAGGCTCATCTCGCAGAGAAACAGGGCCCACAACACAGACCCAGCCCGCTACAGACAGCTCAGGAACAGAGTCATCGGGGAGATCAAAACCGCCAGAGCAAACTATTATCCTGAAAAAATACACCATCTTAAACAGGCCAACAACAGACAGTGGTATCACAAGGTCAGGTCTTTTTGTGGACTCTGCAAACATTCACCCTCCTTCCCTTGCACTTCACATTTATCACCTGACCGAGCGGCCGAGGAGATAAATACCCATTTCGCGGGTATCTGTCAAAGCCTGCCAAAACTTGATCTCACCGCCCTCCCCGCTTACCTACCATCCCCCTCCACACCCCCCTCCGTCCAGGAGGTTGACGTTTTCAATAAATTAAAGAAATTAAGTACGCACAGAGCCACTGACCTCCCAATCAAAATCTATAAGGAATTTGCCCCTGAACTTGCCACCCCCATTTGCTCCATAATAAATGCTTCACTTGAACAAAACACTTGCCCTAGCGACTGGAAAACTTCCTTTGTCACTTCCATCCCCAAAACTTCCAGCCCACAGTCCCTTAATGACCTAAGACCAATCGCCATCACGCCCATTCCCAGCCTCATTTGTGAAGATTTTATTTTTAACTGGGCTTATGATGATATTAGTAGCCTCATAGACATCCAACAATTTGGCAATATGAAGCACTCCTCCACCACTCATTGCCTGGTAAGCTTTCTAGATTTCATATACAGCCACCTGGACAAACGAGACACCTCCCTTGCCCTTGCTTTTGGCGACTTCAGGAAAGCATTTGACCTTGTAGACCACACTGTTGTCATTACTAAGGCCATTGAGCTGGGGCTTCACCCTAATTTAGTATCGTGGCTGACTGATTTCCTCAGCGCACGCCAGCAAATAGTTCGCTCCCAGGGCCCGGTCTCCACTCCGCTTGAGCTGACGTGTGGCGTCCCGCAAGGCACCAAAATGGGTCCGCTTTGCTTCTTGGTGCTCATTAACAACGCCCTCATGGACACACCGCATCGCTGGAAATATGTTGACGACAGCACCTTGGGCGTCCCCGTCAACAACAGGGATCCTGACTATGCACCTCTTCAAGCGTCGCTCGACAACCTTCAGGCATGGACGGTTGACAACAGTGCCATTATCAACCACACCAAGACCATGGTGATGCACGTTTGCACGTCCAAGAGAGATGTGCCACCTCCACTGCTGTCTATTGGCTCACACCACCTCCAGGTCGACCAGTCCACCAAACTGCTAGGCATCACTGTGGACCTCCAGCTCAACTGGAAGCTCCACGTCTCCAACACCGTCAGAGCAGCCTCCTACAAGCTGTACATGCTGCGTAGACTCAGGACGCTGGGGGCACCAGCTGCTGAGCTGTGCAGTATTTATTCATCATTCATATTGCCAAAGCTAATGTATGCCTCCCCGGCGTGGTCATCGTCCCTTACCCTCACCCAACAACAGCAGCTTGATTGTGTTCAAAAGAGGGCATTCAGGGTCATTTTAGGCCCTGACTACCGCACCTACGACAATGCCCTGGCCACCCTGAGTCTCCCGAGGCTCTCTGACAGGCACCAGGACGCCCTCAGAAAATTTGGAATCTCCCTGCTTCACCATCCTCGCCTTCGCCACCTTCTGCCCCCCGACGCGTCTCCACCCACCCGCTTCACCAGACACCACAACAAACTCAACCCCTTCAGGGCGCCGCGAGCCGACCGTTACAAACGTAGCGCAGTGCCCGCGATGGTACGGATGATAAACAATGCCCAGTGACAATCATACCCAAAGGGCCGCGGTGGAGTTTAGCACCTCGCCGCTACCCCTCTAAGGTCCCCCTTCACACCACCCTCCCTCTCCCTTATGTTTCTATTTTTAGCTCTCCCAAACCACCCCCCACCCTCTACCTCCCTCTAGTGTAGCCTATTTACTATTAGTTTCTTGTATTTTTAATTTAATTTGTATATTTTCAGCCTGACGGCTGCCTTACATTAATATACCTATTATTATTATTATTATTATTATTATTATTATTATTATTATTATTATTATTATTATTATTAATTTTATATTTATCTGGGTTATGACCGATTACACACACACACACACACACACACACACACACACACACACACACTTTTATATTCATCTGGGTTATGACCGATTACACACACACACACACACACACACACACACACACACACACACACTCACACACACACACACACAATTTTATATCCATCTGGGTTATGACCGATTACTTACACACACACACACACACACACACGAGAGCAGTCGTCCGGATCACACGTGTCGACCCGTGCTCTCGCTCCCTCGGGCCAGGTCAGGCCGAGCTGACCTACAGGCCCTGCGTGGCCACCCTCACCTCGTCGCCCCCCTCCCCCCCCCCCCCCCGCCACACACACACACACAATTTTATATTCATCTGGGTTATGACCGATTACACACACACACACACACACACACAATTTTATATTCATCTGGGTTATGACCGATTACACACACACACACACACACACACACACACACACACACGAGAGCAGTCGTCCGGGTCACACGTGTCGACCCGTGCTCTCGCTCACAGGTCAGGCCGAGCTGACCTGAGCCCTGCGTGGCCACCCCCACCTCGTCGCCCCACCCCCCCACACACACACACACACACACACACACACACACACACACACACACACACACACACACACACACACACACACACACACACACACACACACACACACACACACACACACACACGCGCGCTCTCAATCACACATACACCCACTCTCTCTCTCTCTCTCTCTCTCTCTCACACACACACACACACACACACACACACACACATCCAGAGGTTGGGCTCATATCCCTAACGGCCATGCTATTATGTTCCTCCTGCGCTCATCTCACGATGCCTACTCCAGGTAGCCAACAGTCCTTCTGTGTAGTGTGCGAAGTCGGCCCCACTCCCACTCCAAGAAACGGCGTCCCTACATGCCGATCATGCCGGGAGTTTTTCCGGAGACACAGCCTTGCCAACCAACCAGCCGCGCCTTGCTCACGCAGTGGTAACTGCCGTGTCATACGCAATAGTCGCAACTCTTGCGTATCATGTCGTCTGAGGCGCTGTATCGACGCAGGCTTGCGCATCGACAACCCTGGGTCCTCAAGTCAAGATGCCGACCACGACGAGGTTTGCGCCGCCTGCAACCAGATCAATCGTGCCAAGCACACAATTGTGTGCGCAGTATGCAGTCGCCCCTCACATTTGACCTGCGTGGGTATCACCCGACGCCAGGCTGAACAGCTGCCCACCTGGCACTGCGACGGTTGCCTGCGTTCCGCCGCCTTAGAGGGCGCAGCTGATGACACACAGGCCGTCGCCTCAGCGACACCGCCCCTGGACATGGCGGCCACATTAGCCAACCTCAAAGCCACTAAAGGCATTCTGCGACATGTTCCACGTGGCCAGCGACACCGCGTGGCCTCCGGCAGCCAGCGCCATCACAGCAGCCCTTGAGCAGCACACGCCTACAGCATGGTGGCGCCTTTTCTCATATGCCTACCATAGTCCCCTCGCATGCACCTCTACCCCCGCGACACCGACACTCGAACAACGGAGAGCTCTAAGACCATCCGGCTCCACTGAAACCGACACCGATGAAGCTTTGGCAAGGCGCGTCACCAGAAAGTGCGCCGACGGAGATATACGCGCTGCCCTTCGACTCCTCACCACCTCAGACAGCGTCGCACCCCCTAGCGCGGACACTCTAGCCGCCCTCCAGACCAAACACCCACCGGGAGACAGCGACGAGCCACTGCCCCAGCTATCCGACACAGACCCTGGCCACCTCGAGGTGTCTAAAGAGGACGTGCTGGCTGCCATCCACGCCTTCTCCCCAGGCTCTGCTGCCGGCCTTGACCGCATCCGGCCCATGCACTTACAGCAACTTGTAACGAAAAACACAGCCGAAGCAGGACAAAGGCTTCTAGGGGCGATCACCGAACTCTGCAATGCCGCCCTAGCAGAAAACATACCTGAACCCGCAAGGCAAGCCTTCTTCAGTGCCAACCTCTTTGCCTTAAAGAAAAAGGATGGAGGCTTGCGGCCCATTGCAGTTGGCACAATTTATCGCCGTCTAGCCAGCAAACTCCTCTCCAAACGTATGTCCTCTGCCCTCTCACCTGAGCTGTGTCCTGCCCAGCTAGGAGTAGGAACGCGCCTGGGCTGCGAGGCGGCCGTTCACGCGGCACACACGCTCAGCAAACCGACGCCGTCATCATCAAGCTGGACGTCGCCAACCCCTTCAACACGATACACAGGTCTGCAGTGCTGCGTGAAGTGTTCAGACGCTTTCCCATGGCTGCGCCATTGGTGACTCAAGCTTATTCCCAGCCGTCACCCCTCCATTTTGGAACAGCCTGCATCCCATCCTGTTGCGGGGTGCAGCAGGGTGACCCCTTGAGACCGCTACTATTCGCCCTGGCGGTGGACCCCATCATACAATCTCTTGGCTCTCCACTAAACGTCTGGTATCTGGATGATGGCACGCTCGCTGGACCTGTTGCCACAGTCGCGGCCGATTTGCAACGTATAATTCCAGCATTCCGCGCCATTGGGTTGGAGGTCAACCCACTGAAGTGTGAGGTCACTCACCTTGGACCCCGGGTAGACAACGCTGGTACTGGCATTATCGGCGACGTTGCCCCAAGTACAAGCAACGACAACGCTGGAGGCCTCACCACCTTCGACGCTTTTTTAAACAGAGCCCGATCCACACCTATCAACAGCCTCTCTCTTCTTGGAGCCCCCATTCACCCAGACTCCGCTGGCGAAGCGCTGGATAACATCAAACGCCTGACTGAGACCCTCATTCATAGAACTAGCCTTATCAGCAGCCATATGGCTTTGTTCTTCCTGACCAGGTATGCTTCTGTGCCGCTAGCCACCCACCTCATGCGTGCGGCACCGGTATATCTGGCAGGGGATGACCTTAGGGCCATAGACCAGCAGCTATGGGATGCCACATCACGTAGCTGCAACGTGGCCCTCGACGACATGGCCTGGACCCAAGCCTCTCTCCCACTTCGGCCTGGAGGATTGGGCCTCAGACGGTTGGCTGATGTGGCGCTGCCTGCCTACATTGCGTCTGTGGATGCTACGCGAGACCTGGTCTGTACAATCAACCGCCGCCCCACCGGCGACAGACCTGCCCCCCTAGCATCCGCCATCGACACCTTTACGGCTACGCAATGTCCCACCTTCAACCCTGAAGAGCCCTTACAGCAGCGCCACCTTGACGAGGCAGCCTCCGAACACCGCCTATCCAATCTTCTGTCCCACGCTAACCAGGTTGACAGAGCGCGGCTCCTTGCTGCCCGGGCTCCTCGCAGCGGCGCCTGGCTCTCGGCCCTTCCCGTCGAGAGACTCGGGCTTCTCCTCCCCGACGAGGCGGTCCGGACAGGAGTAGCCCTGCGACTGGGAGTCCCCACACAGCAGCCCCACCGATGTCGCTGCGGAGCCATGGCGGACAGGCTGGGACACCACAACCTGTCCTGCAAGAGAGACCCCGGTCGCCTGCCCCGCCACGCAGCCCTCAACGATGTGGTGTACAGGGCACTGTCATCTGCCGGTGTGGCGGCCATCCTCGAGCAGCGGGGTCTAGACCGTGGCGATGGACGCCGTCCCGACGGGATCACTATTTACCCATTCACGCAGGGCAAGATGCTAGCGTGGGACGCCACCTGCGTGAACACCTTCGGCAGCACCCACCTCATCGACTGCGCTACCACAGCAGGCGCTGCCGCACGCTCCGCCGAGGCCCGGAAACGGCAGCGCTACGCCGACCTCGGTCAGCGGTATGACTTCATGCCGCTGACGGTGGAGACGACCGGAGTCCTCGGTCCCGCCTTCAGCGACCTCATCAAAACCCTCGGCAGGCGCATCCGAGAGAGGACGTGGGAAAAGCGGGAAACAGAGTGGCTGCGGCAGCGGGTCAGCCTCGCAGTGATCCGCGGGAACGCAGCAGCGCTATGCCAGCAGCGCCCCACATAAGAACCAACTCGTCCCTTATTTTGTTATTCTTTATGTATAATTCTTTAGTTTTTGGTATTATTTATCTGTAGTATAATAAAAGATATGGTTGAGTGCCACAGTCATCGGCGTTCCGGCAGGGGCCGATGAATTGCAATGCGAACAATCTAACCGATTGTTCCCATCGTAACTCCCTTCCGGATGGAGGCTCTTTTATAAAAACACACACACACACACACACACACACACACACACACACACACACACACACACACACACACACACACACTTTTGTATTCATCTGGGTTATGACCGATTACACACACACACACACACACACACACACACACACACACACGTTAGCTCATCACAGTCATGTCGTCAAACTCTGATATGAAAAAGAAAATCTATCTCTCCTAAAACGTCCAAGTCTTAACCATCCAATACATCGTTTTGATCCACGCATCCACCTGTGTACACCTGCCTGCCCATCCACTCAGCCATATACACCTGTCTATCAATGAACCAATCCACCATCACAACCAGTCCACCATCACAACCAATCTACCATCAAAACCCAATCCACCATTACCACCAATCCACCGTCACGGGTCGCTGCTGGGCGTGCATCATGATTGAAGGAGACAGGTTTGTTGCGGCAGTAATAAACATGGAGCTCAGGTGAGTCGTGTTACCTGGCCGCCAGCTCGGTATTTTTTTTTTTTTACGTGTACGCCTATAGTGCCGGTAGGCTTTCTTGAGGGGTCTGAGTGGTAGTCGGCCCCAGCCCGTCATGGCGCAGGCAAGTGTTTATAGTGGCGCCATCTTCTCTTGGCTCATGCTTCCCCCTGGAACTCGTTGTTGATTCACTTGGACGGTTTCCTCTAGAGTCAGGGTTGACGGGTAGTCTACAGGACAGCATGTGGGTAGTTTTAAGCCACTCGGCGGTGACTGAAAAATCCGTGGTGGTAGCGTGGAGATTCGAACCCGCGTCGTCCATCACGCGGTGAATGTGGGCCCAGCACGCTACCACTCAGCCACCGCAGGTGAGCGCCGGACAGGTTAAGGATAGGGGGCGGGTCACGTGTCGTTGATTGCTGGGCTGTCTGTCTGTCTGTTTGTCTTGCTGTCATATCGGGCTGCTTTTTATTTTTTTGGTTAGTTTGTCTGTCTGCGTCTGTGTTTCTCTGTTTTGTGTCTGCTTTTCTTTTGCTCGATATATCTGTCTGTCTGCCTGTCTATCTATCGGTGGATCAGTTTGTCTGTGTCTGTCTGTCTCTCTATCGTCGTACTGTTCTTCATCTTCATTGATTTTCTCTTTCCTCACAGTTGTTTATTATTTTTCTTAATTTCATCGAGTTTTATTTATTTTCCATTTTTTTTTCTTTCTTTCCTTTTCTTGTTTTTTTCCGTTCGATCCGTAATCCTAACTCTCAAATAACACTGTCCGTTAGTATGTGTGTGTGCGTGTGTGTGTGTGTGTGTGTGTGTGTGTGTGTGTGTGTGTGTGTGTGTGTGTGTGTGTGTGTGTGTGTGTGTGTGTGTGTGTGTGTGTGTGTGTGTATAGCTAAGGAGACAGTTCAAGGGCGTAAAGAAAAATATAAAAAAAAGCCCGCTACTTACTGCTCCTGAATAGAGGTCAAAGGAGTGTCCAAAAAGAGAGGTCAATTTCGGGAGGAGAGGTGTCCTGATACCCTGCTCTTGAAAGAGTTCAAGTCATAGGCAGGAGGAAGTACAGATGAAGGAAGATTGTTCCAGAGTTTACCAGCGTGAGGAATGAAAGAGTGAAGATGCTGGTTGACTCCTGCATAAGGGGTTTGGACAGTATAGGGATGGGCATGAGTAGAAAGTCGTGTGCAGCGGGGCCGCGGGAGGGAGGAAGGCATGCAGTTAGCAGGTTCAGAAGAAGAGTCAGCATGAAAATATCGATAGAAAATAGAAAGAGAGGCAATATGGCGGCGGAATTTGAGAGGTAGAAGACTATCAGTAGGAGGAGGAGAGCTGATGAGACGGAGAGCCTTTGACTCCACTCTGTCAAGGAGAGCTGTGTGAGTGGACCCCCCCCCCCACACACACACACACATGAGATGCATACTCCATACGAGGGCGGACAAGGCCCCTGTCAATGGATAGCAACTGTGCGGGGGAGAAGAACTGGCTGAGACGGTACAGAACGCCCAGCCTCGAGGAAGCTGATTTAGTAAGAGATGAGATATGAAGTTTCCAGTTGAGATTTTGAGTTAAGGATAGACCGAGGATGTTTAGTGTTGAGGAAGGTGATAGCTGAGTGTTGTCAAAGAATAGGGGATAGTCGCTTGGAAGATTGTGTCGATTGGATAGGTGGAGAAACTGTGTTTTTGAGTCGTTGAAGGACACCAGGTTCCTCTTACCCCAATCGGAAATAATAGTAAGGTCCGAGGCTAAGCGTTCTGTTGCCTCCAACCTTGAATCGTTAAGTTCCTGTAGGGTGGGTCTTCTATTAAAAGAAGTTGAGTAATGCAGAGTGGAGTCATCGGCGTAAGAATGTATAGGACAGTTCGTTTTGGAAAGAAGATCATCAATGAACAACAGAAGGAGAGTGGGAGATAAAACAGGACCCTGTGGGACACCACTGTTAATAGGTTTACGGGAAGAACAGCGACCGTCTGTCACAGCAGAAATAGTAGAACGGTCAGAAAGGAAACTGGAGATAAAGGTACAGAGAGAAGGATAGAAACCGTAGGAGGGTAGTTTGGAGAGCAAAGATTTGTGCCAGACCCTATCAAAAGCTTTTGATATGTCCAGCGCAATAGCAAAGGTTTCACCGAAACGGCTAAGAGAGGATGACCAAGAGTCAGTTAAGAAGGCTAGGAGATCACCAGTAGAACGCCCCTTGCGGAACCCACACTGGCGATCAGATAAAAGGTCAAATGTGTGTGATAATATTATAATGATATTCTCTCTCTCTCTCTCTCTCTCTCTCTCTCTCTCTCTCTCTCTCTCTCTCTCTCTCTCTCTCTCTCTCTCTCTCTCTCTCTCTCTCTCTCTCTCTCTCTCTCTCTCTCTCTCTCTCTCTCTCTCACGTTCTCTCCCAAAGTTTCCCTCCACTCTTCCCTCACGTTCTCTCCCCAAAGTTTCCCTCCACTCTTCCCTCACGTTCTCTCCCAAAGTTTCCTCCACTCTTCCCTCACGTTCTCTCCCAAAGTTTCTCCACTCTTCCCTCAGTTTCCTTCCCAAAAGGTTCCCCTCCACTCTTCCCTCACGTTCTCTTCCCAAAGTTTCCCCTCATTCTTCCCTCACGTTCTCTCCCCAAGGTTTCCCCTCCCTCTTCCCTCACGTTCTCTCCCCAAAGTTTCCCCTCCACTCCTCCCTCACGTTCTCTCCCCAAAGTTTCCCCTCCTTCCTCCTTCACGTTCTCTCCCCAAAGTTTCCTCTCCACTCTTCCGTCACGTTCTCTCCCCAAAGTTTCCCCTCCCTCTTCCCTCACGTTCTCTCCCCAAAGTTTCCCCTCCACTCTTCCCTCACGTTCTCTCCCCAAAATTTCCCCTCCGCTCTTCCCTCACGTTCTATCCCCAAAGTTTCCCCTCCACTCTTCCCTCACGTTCTCTCCCCAAAATTTCCCCTCCGCTCTTCCCTCACGTTCTATCCCCAAAGTTTCCCCTCCCCTCTTCCCTCACGCTCTCTCCCCAAAGTTCCTCCTCCACTCTTCCCTCACGCTCTCTCCCCAAAGTTCCTCCTCCCCTCTTCCCTCACGTTCTCTCCCCAAAGTTCCTCCTCCCCTCTTCCCTCACGTTCTCTCCCCAAAGTTCCTCCTCCCCTCTTCCCTCACGTTCTCTCCCCAAAGTTTCCCCTCCCCTCTTCCCTCACGTTCTCCCCAAAGTTTCCCCTCCACTCTTCCCTCACGTTCTCTCCCCAGAGTTCCCCCTCCACTCTTCCCTCACGTTCTCTCCCCAAAGTTTCCCCTCCCCTCTTCCCTCACGTTCTCTCCCCACATTTTCCCCTACCCTCCTCCCTCACGTTCTCTCTCCAAAGTTTCCCCTCCACTCCTCCCTCACTGTCTCTCCCCAGAGTTTCCCCTCCACTCTTCCCTCACGTTCTCTCCCCAAAGTTTCCCCTCCCCTCTTCCCGCCCACAAACCTACGCACAACCAACCTCACCACCTCACAGATGTTTCCCAACACTTTCTTCTACCCCAATCCCTATCCCCCTCTCTACCTCCTCCCCCTCCACTCCTTCCCCCACCACACCCCTGCCTCCTACACCAAACAACCCCTTTCCCCCTTCCCCCTGTACCCTCCCTCCTTCCTCCAACCCTCACACCGCTGCCTCCCACACCAAACGAACCCCCTCCCCCCCTCTCCCTCCGCAGGTGCCGCCCACAGAACCCTGGAGGCGGATCAGCTGTGTCCAACCTGTCCTTACTTCCTGCCCACGTCCGTCGAGGTCACCACACCTGTGGGCATCCCGGCCAACCTCACCTGCGGCGTCAGGCAGCTCGGGGACAAGAAGGTGAGAGGGAGGAGAGGAAGGGAGGTCAGACTTAACCTCGTCCTTAATGGTCTTGGGTGAAGAAGGAGATGAGGATGGAAAGAGGAGATGAATGTGAGAAGTGAGGAGAGAAAGGGAGGTCTGAGTTCACCTATTCCTTTCTGTTCGTTGGTGAAAGAGAGGAAAAGGAGATGAGGAGAAAGGTGGTGAGGGGATGAGGAGAAAGGTGGTGAGGAGATGAGGAGGTGAAGAGGAGATGAAAGTTAAAAGTGAGGAGACAAAAGGAACTCTAAGTTCATCTATACGTATTCCTGTCCTTGGGTGAAAGAGGAGAAAGCGGAGGTGAGGAGCAAGAATAAGCAAGAGGAGAGGAGACAACAGGAGCTCTAAGTTCATCTATACATATTCCTGTCCTTGGGTGAAAGAGGAGAAAGCGGAGGTAAGGGGCAAGAATAAGCAGGAGGAGAGGAGACAAAAGGAGCTCTAGGTTCATCTATTCCTTCCTCTCCCTGGTTTTCCTGTGTGAGGGTTGGAAAGAGAAGGTAAGGGGCAGGTAAAGAGGCGAGGTGAAAATAGAAGACACACGGTGAGCAGAGACGAGGGGGAAGAAAGTGATAAGAGGTATGGGAAAAGGAGCTCAGAATTCGTCCATTCCTTCCTTGTTAATGGTCGTCATGGGCGAGGGTTACGAGATGAGGGAAAGGTGAGGAGATGAGGTGAGAAGAGAAGAGGTAAGATGGTGGAAAGAGTAGAGGAAATGAGTGATTAAAGGAGTTCAGAGTTAACCTAGTCCTTCTGTTCCTGGTTATACTGTGTGAGAGTTGGAAAAAGGAGATGGAGGACAGGTGAGGAGATAAGGTGAGAAGAGAAGAGGTAAGAAGGTGAAAAGAGTAGAGGAAATGGGTGAATAAAGGATTTCAGAGTTAACCTAGTCATCCTCTTCCTTATTATACTGTGTGAGAGCTGGAGAAAGGATATGAAGGACAGGTGAGGAGAGAAGGTGAGAAGAGAGGAAAGGGAGGTCTGAGGTCACCTATACCTGCCTCTTCCTGCTCTTCTTGGATGAAGGTTAGAAGGAGGAGATGAGGGGAAGAAGGTGTGGTAAAGGTGAGGAGATGAAAAGGAGACAAGAAGGTGTGGTAGAGGTGAGGAGATGAAAAGGTAACAAGAAGGTGTGGTGAAGGAGGAGATGAGGGGAAGAAGGTGTGGTAGAGGTGAGGAGATGAAAAGGAGACAAGAAGGTGTGGAGAAGGAGGAGATGAGGGGAAGAAGGTGTGGTGGAGGTGAGGAGATGAAAAGGAGACAAGAAGGTGTGGTAGAGGTGAGGAGATGAAAAGGAGACAAGAAGGTGTGGTAGAGGTGAGGAGATGAAAAGGAGACTAGAAGGTTTGGAGAAGGAGGAGATGAGGGGAAGAAGGTGTGGTGGAGGTGAGGAGATGAAAAGGTGACAAGAAGGTGTGGTAGAGGTGTGGAGATGAGAAGGTGACAAGAAGGTGAGGAGAAGGAGGAGATGAGGGGAAGAAGGTGTGGTAAAGGTGAGGAGATGAAAAGGAGGCAAGAAGGTGTGGTAGAGGTGAGGAGATGAAAAGGTAACAAGAAGGTGTGGAGAAGGAGGAGATGAGGGGAAGAAGGTGTGGTAGAGGTGAGGAGATGAAAAGGTGACAAGAAGGTGTGGTAGAGGTGAGGAGATGAAAAGGAGACAAGAAGGTGTGGTAGAGGTGAGGAGATGAAAAGGAGACAAGAAGGTGTGGTAGAGGTGAGGAGATGAAAAGGAGACTAGAAGGTTTGGAGAAGGAGGAGATGAGGGGAAGAAGGTGTGGTGGAGGTGAGGAGATGAAAAGGTGACAAGAAGGTGTGGTAGAGGTGAGGAGATGAGAAGGTGACAAGAAGGTGAGGAGAAGGAGGAGATGAGGGGAAGAAGGTGTGGTAGAGGTGAGGAGATGAAAAGGAGACAAGAAGGTGTGGTAGAGGTGAGGAGATGAAAAGGTGACAACAAGGTGTGGTAGAGGTGAGGAGATCAGAAGGTGACAAGAAGGTGTGGTAGAGGTGAGGAGATGAAAAGGTGACAAGAAGGTGTGGTAGAGGTGAGGAGATGAAAAGGTGACAAGAAGGTGTGGTAGAGGTGAGGAGATGAAAAGGTGACAAGAAGGTGAGGAGAAGGAGGAGATGAGGGGAAGAAGGTGTGGTAGAGGTGAGGAGATGAAAAGGTGACAAGAAGGTGTGGTAGAGGTGAGGAGATGAGAAGGTGACAAGAAGGTGTGGTAGAGGTGAGGAGATGAAAAGGTGACAAGAAGGTGTGGTAGAGGTGAGGAGATGAAAAAGTGACAAGAAGGTGAGGAGAAGGAGGAGATGAAGGGAAGAAGGTGTGGTAGAGGTGAGGATATGAAAAGGAGACAAGAAGGTGTGGTCGAGGTGAGGAGATGAAAAGGAGACAAGAAGGTGAGGAGAAGGAGGAGATGAGGGGAAGAAGGTGTGGTGGAGGTGAGGAGATGAAAAGGAGACAAGAAGGTGTGGTAGAGGTGAGGAGATGAAAAGGTGACAAGAAGGTGTGGTAGAGATGAGGAGATGAAAAGGTGACAAGAAGGTGTGGTAGAGATTAGGAGATGAAAAGGTGACAAGAAGGTGTGGTAGAGGTGAGGAGATGAAAAGGAGACAAGAAGGTGTGGTAGAGGTGAGGAGATGAAAAGGTGACAAGAAGGTGTGGTCGAAGTGAGGAGATGAAAAGGAGACAAGAAGGTGTGGTCGAGGTGAGGAGATGAAAAGGTGACAAGAAGGTGTGGTAGAGGTGAGGAGATGAAAAGGTGACAAGAAGGTGTGGTAGAGGTGAGGAGATGAAAAGGAGACAAGAAGGTGTGGTCGAGTTGAGGAGATGAAAAGGTGACAAGAAGGTGTGGTAGAGGTGAGGAGATGAAAAGGTGACAAGAAGGTGTGGTAGAGGTGAGGAGATGAAAAGGAGACAAGAAGGTGTGGTCGAGGTGAGGAGATGAAAAGGAGACAAGAAGGTGTGGTAGAGGTGAGGAGATAAAAAGGTGACAAGAAGGTGTGGTAGAGGTGAGGAGATGAAAAGGAGACAAGAAGGTGTGGTAGAGGTGAGGAGATAAAAAGGTGACAAGAAGGTGTGGTAGAGGTGAGGAGATGAAAAGGAGACAAGAAGGTGTGGTAGAGGTGAGGAGATGAAAAGGTGACAAGAAAGTGTGGTAGAGGTGAGGAGATGAAAAGGAGACAAGAAGGTGAGGAGGAGGAGGAGATGAGGGGAAGAAGGTGTGGTAGAGGTGAGGAGATGAAAAGGTGACAAGAAAGTGTGGTAGAGGTGAGGAGATGAAAAGGAGACAAGAAGGTGAGGAGAAGGAGGAGATGAGGGGAAGAAGGTGTGGTATAGGTGAGGAGATGAAAAGGAGACAAGAAGGTGTGGTAGAGGTGAGGAGATGAAAACGTGACAAGAAGGTGAGGAGATGAAAACGTGACAAGAAGGTGAGGAGAAGGAGGAGATGAGGGGAAGAAGGTGTGGTAGAGGTGAGGAGATGAAAAGGAGACAAGAAGGTGTGGTAGAGGTGAGGAGATGAAAAGGTGACAAGAAAGTGTGGTAGAGGTGAGGAGATGAAAAGGAGACAAGAAGGTGTGGAGAAGGAGGAGATGAGGGGAAGAAGGTGTGGTAGAGGTGAGGAGATGAAATGGTGACAAGAAGGTGTGGTAGAGGTGAGGAGATGAAATGGTGACAAGAAGGTGTGGTAGAGGTGAGGAGATGAAAAGGAGATAAGAAGGTGAGAAAAAGGAGATGAAAAGGAGACAAGAAGGTGTGAAGAAGGAGGAGATGAGGGGAAGAAGGTGTGGTAGAGGTGAGGAGATGAAAACGTGACAAGAAGGTGTGGAGAAGGAGGAGATGAGGGGAAGAAGGTGTGGTAGAGGTGAGGAGGTGAAAAGGAGACAATAAGGTATGGTAGAGGTGAGGAGATGAAAAGGTGACAAGAAGGTGTGGTAGAGGTGAGGAGATGAAAAGGTGACAAGAAGGTGTGGTAGAGGTGAGGAGATGAAAAGGTGACAAGAAGGTGTGGTAGAGGTGAGGAGATGAAAAGGTGACAAGAAGGTATGGAGAAGGAGGAGATGAACATAAGAACATAACATAGGGCAAGAGGAGGTGGCCTGGCCCACAGGGCAGTCCAGAATCCCCACACTCACGGTGGGTGAGGAGTTGTAGGGTTACAGGTAGAGGCTTGATCCTCGTTATACCGAGGTAGATCCACGGTATACCAGCACCTGTCATACAGGCTGCAGCACACCTCAATGCCACCTGTCGTTCTCGTCCATGTAGCTATCCAGTCTACTCTTAAAACAAGCTATCGTCCCTGAACTAACTATGTGATTGCTGAGTCTATTCCATTCCCCCACCAACCTATTACTAAACCAATGCTTGCCTATATCTCTCCTAAATCTATACTTTTCTAATTTCAATCCATTACTGCGAGTTGTATCCTGTTGGCTAATTCTCAATACTTTACTTATATCGCCTTTGTTGTAACCCTTGACCCATTTGAATACTTCTATCAGATCTCCCCGCACTCTTCGTCTCTAGTGAATGTAAGTTTAGATGTTTCAGCTTATTATGATATAGGAGGCTTCTCAGCCCCTGAATCATCTTGGTCATCCTCCTCTGAGCTGATTCTAGCAAGTTGATATCCATTCTGTAGAGTGGGCACCAAAACTGGATAGCATAATCTAAGTGTGGCCTAACTAACGCTAAATAGAGTCTGAGGATGACCTCTGCACTCCTGTTGGTTACCGTCTTGTTAATAAAGCCTAATACCCTGTTAGCCCTATTCCTAGCACTAATGAGGGGATGAAGGTGTGGTAGAGGTGAGGAGGTGAGAAGGAGACAAGAAGGTGTGGTAGAGGTGAGGAGATGAAAAGGTGACAAGAAGGTGTGGAGAAGGAGGAGATGAGAGGAAGAAGGTGTGGTGGAGGTGAGGTGATGAAAAGGTGACAAGAAGGTGTGGTAGAGGTGAGGAGATGAAAAGGAGACAAGAAGGTGTGGTAGAGGTGAGGAGATGAAAAGGAGACAAGAAGGTGTGGTAGAGGTGAGGAGATGAAAAGGAGACAAGAAGGTGTGGAGAAGGAGGAGATGAAAAGGAGACAAGAAGGTGTGGTAGAGGTGAGGAGATGAAAAGGAGACAAGAAGGTGTGGTAGAGGTGAGGAGATGAAAAAGTGACAAGAAGGTGAGGAGAAGGAGAAGATGAAAAGGTGACAAGAAGGTGTGGAGAAGGAGGAGATGAGGGGAAGAAGGTGTGGTAGAGGTGAGGAGATGAAAAGGTGACAAGGTGTGGTAGAGGTGAGGAGATGGAAAGGTGACAAGAAGGTGTGGTAGAGGTGAGGAGATGAAAAGGAGACAAGAAGGTGTGGTAGAGGTGAGGAGATGAAAAGGTGACAAGAAGGTGTGGTAGAGGTGAGGAGATGAAAAGGTGACAAGAAGGTG
Organism: Eriocheir sinensis; assembly: GCF_024679095.1. Taxonomy (NCBI): domain Eukaryota; kingdom Metazoa; phylum Arthropoda; class Malacostraca; order Decapoda; family Varunidae; genus Eriocheir; species Eriocheir sinensis. The sequence continues at coordinate 81,049 of NW_026112278.1, forward strand.
AGGAGAAGGAGGAGATGAAAGGAAGAAGGTGTGGTGGAGGTGAGGAGATGAAAAGGTGACAAGAAGGTGTGGTGGAGGTGAGGAGATGAAAAGGAGACAAGAAGGTGTGGTAGAGGTGAGGAGATGAAAAGGAGACAAGAAGGTGTGGTAGAGGCCTGCGGTGTAGAGGAGTGTGGCGACCTCTACACTAATAAAAGCCTCCCTGGGAACCAGTTGTCGGTGTGAGCTCCCCGTCCCTCCCCTCTATCGACGGTACTCCCATCTCTATTCTGCATAACAGCTGGTTCTTGTTTTGTTTTTTTCTCCTGAAAGAGATATCTTCCGTGGGCCATTTGAGGTTGTACCTCCCGGCTTCTAGGTGGAGTTTCTGAGGGTTTATCTTATACTCAAATAATATTTCAGTCTTTTGGTCTCTCAGGAAGGGCGTCTGATACTCTCTAGAGTTGGTGGAGAACACCTGGTGACAGGTGCCACTGGCCAGGCCTCGAAAGGGTCGCAGAGTTGGGTTAGACGTTTCGGAAAGTGGGAACGAATTGCTGGTTCCTCTCCTCCCTTGCCAGCTCTGCTCTGTGTAACTACGCCGGCCCCGTGCTATGGGACAAAACTTCGAGGACAGTAGCTGAAAAGCGCCGGGTTGTGAAAGTCTCTCTCGTGACCGAGGCTCAGGACAAGCGATTGGTCTTTGAGGCGTTTTCAAGACCCTGTGGGAGCGAACTCCCAGTGTTGGAGGCATCTAACACAGCAGTATCTAATTTCCATGCACAATTTTTATACAATTCAATTTATGGTCACAATTTAAAGTATTTCGAAAGCGCTTTTAATATTTGCCCAAACTGTTAACTCGCTTAAAATTCTAACAATGCCTTCGAACCTAAAGTGTGACGTCTGTCCCGGACGTTTTGCAGCTCAGTTCTTCCAGCTGAGTAAAACTTGCCGCCTCTGCGTTCAAAGATTACATCTACAAAAGGCTGTAACTGAGTGGAAAGTCAAGCACAATGATCTTGAAAAGAAATTTGTAGCCCTTCAGGAATTTGTTTTAACTAATGTGGCAGTGACTCCACTATCGATGGTGGAGAGGCCCTCCACTGAGACTGTGCCCTCTCCAGACGACCATCCTGCTTCACGGGAGGGCGTGTTACCTGCCTCACAGGTTGACTCCCAGCCTGCCTCACAGGATAACCCCCAGCCTGCCTCACAGGCTAACCCCCAGCCTGCCTCACAGGCTAACCCCCAGCCTGCCTCACAGGCTAACCCCCGGCCTGCCTCACAGAACAACCGCCAGCCTGCCTCACAGGCTGACCCCCAGCCTGCCTCACAGGCTAACCCCCAGCCTGCTTCGCAGGCTAACTCCCAGCCTGCCCCACTTAACGCTCCTCTTCCTGCTTCACAGGATGTCGGGTTCCAACCTGTAAGGAATGGAGCCAAACCGAAGCAGGCAACCAAGGATTTACTGACCCCCACTACCTTCAATAGGTTCCAGGTGCTGGCAGACACCATGGAGGATGAGTTTGAGACTCGCCTAGTTGGGGACTCCATGGTGCGTGGCCAGCTGGTTGAGTTCTGTGGTCGTTCATCAAACGGCCGCAGAAAACGTTACTGCTATCCAGGTGCCAGACTGGACGACATCACCGCAGCGTGCGATGATGTCACGAGAAATGCCGACCGAAACACCCTCTTAGTTATTCACGCGGGGACAAATGACGAAAAGACAACCCGTTCTGAGGAACTGCTTGAGAAATACCGCCGCATGGTCAAGCAGTATAAACGTAAAACGGATGCCAGTAACATCATAATCTCAGGAAAATCCCGAGGGTCGGTGCCGAATATAGCTTTTACAGTAAGGCCTTCAGCACAAACAACAGACTTCAGTCCCTTTGCTCATAAGAAAGCGTCCAGTTCGCTAACTTGTGGAACAGTTTTTACTACTATTCAGACTTGTTCCTTGCTGATGGTATCCACGTAAACCCCGTTGGAGCAGCCCGTTTCGGGAGGCTGCTCTGTGACCAAGTGGCTCTTCGAAAGCCAAAAACGCGGAGGCGAGAACACCAGCAGCTCCACCGTAAGGGTGCACTCACCCGAAAACCTGACTCGAATCACATTAAAACTTGCTATGTAAACGCTCGTAGCCTACGGAACAAATTTGAAGACTTAGAAGTCCTCGCAGCTACAAATCATTATCACATCATCAGTCACATAATCTTAGATAGACACTTCAAATAGAGATTTCATTGCGGAATATAGATTACCGGGTTATACCATTTTAGTCATGAAGAGAGAACAGACAGGGTGGAGGCGTTATCTTTATATCCACAACTCTCTCCATCCAGTATCCGTGAAAACAGATATTATAACCAATGTAGACACGGTCTTCATTGAAATTAAAAATAAATCTCGTAAAATAGTAATTGGACTTATCTACAGACCGCCAAGGCAGACTCTTGATATCGACCACGCATTAAGTGAATTATTATTAGAAACAAGTAGCAGTTGCGAGGCAGTAATTGTTGGGGACTTTAACTTGCCAGTGAAAAGATGGGGTGAACCGTTGAACTGTCATACAGGGCTCGACCTGTACACAAATTTACTAGAAAGTGATTTACATCAACACGTTCAAGAACCGACTCGGGAAAATAATATACTTGACCTTATCTTTTCAACGACAGCTGATCTAGTTAACGAAGTAAATGTTGGTCCAATTTTTAGTTTTAGCGATCACCGAACAATCACATTCAGCGTCAATATGAAAGAAAGTAAAGTAACTCCTAGTAAAGAAAAGGTGCCTGATTATCAGAGAGCGAATTTTGCAAGACTCCGATCAATTCTAAATAATTCTGACTGGACTGAAATCACTGCGGAAACAGATATTGATAAATCTTGGGGGGACTTCACCACAATATTGAACAATGCCATAAGCATATGCGTACCCTATCGTAACAGACGTTCAGCTTCTAAGAAGAAACCCAAATGGTGGAATAACGAAATTCAAAATAGCCTATCTCTTAAAAAACGCGTATACAGTAGGTACATATCATTTCAGAGCGAGGCTGACAAACTAGAGTTGGACAGAATTCGCCGCGAAACCAAGAAATTAATAAAACGAAGCAAGAAAAATCTTGAAGAATATATAGCGGAAACAAGTAAATCTAATCCTAAAGAATTTTTCAGCTATGTAAATAATAAAAAGTCACTCACTTGTAGTATCGGACCGCTTGCTAATGAACATGGTAACCACACGAACGATGAAAATGAAATGGCTACAATCCTAAATAACTTTTTCGCATCCGTATTTACCGACGAAGATTGTTTATCACCTCAACCGCCGGAGGTTAGAAGGACCGAAAAGATGTTAAGTGGCGTGCTCACCGTAGAAAGTGACATTTTACGCACAATTGAAAAGATTAAAGTAAGCAAAGCTCCTGGTCCAGACAAAATTATCCCTAGGGTCTTAAAAGAAATCAAACATCAAATTTGTAAACCGCTCTCCATCATATTCAATAAATCTTTAACAGCTGGAAAAGTTCCGTCGGATTGGAAACTTGCAAATGTCACACCAATTTTCAAAAAGGGGGACAAGTCTCATCCTGGAAACTATCGACCAATTAGCCTGACATCTATTGTTTGTAAGTTAATGGAGACTATCATTCGCGACAATATGGTGAAATTCTTCGAAGAAAATAATATAATAAATAATTCGCAACATGGCTTCCGTAGTAAACGTTCGTGTTTGACTAACTTACTTGATTTTTTTCACTATATTTTTGAGGTATTCGATGAAAGCAGATCAGTAGATATCATATATCTGGATTTTCAAAAGGCATTTGATAAGGTCCCCCACCAACGATTGCTCAGCAAACTACTGGCCCATGGTATCTTGGGTAACATTCACAATTGGCTTGCGGACTGGCTCTCTGAGCGGAAACAGAGAGTAGTTCTAAACGGTGTTACATCTAACTGGCTCGATGTCAAAAGCGGCGTACCTCAAGGATCAGTGCTTGGCCCCATGCTCTTCTTAATTTATGTTAATGATATCGATGATGGGCTCACTTGCAAAGTATCAAAATTTGCTGATGACACAAAAATTGCTAGTAAAGTAACTGTGATACTCGACGAAGAAGCTTTACAATCAGATATAGATCGACTTGCACGTTGGGCCAATCAATGGCAAATGAAATTTAACGTTGAGAAATGTAAAGTGTTGCACATCGGAAAAAATAACAATCGCGTTCGGTACGTAATGAATGGCCAACAACTTTCTGCAGTAAGTAAAGAAAAGGATCTTGGAATCACTATATCAAGCGATTTAAAGCCCGGTCAGCATTGTTCAGAGGTAGTTAAAACTGCAAATAAATTGGTTGGCTTCATCGGACGAGTCTTTAATAATAAATCGGAAAAAGTAATATTAAAACTGTATAATTCATTGGTTCGACCCCGTCTAGAGTACTGTGTACAGTTTTGGTCTCCCTACTACAGAAAAGACATAGAAAAGTTGGAACGGGTTCAACGAAGAGTAACAAAGATGATTTCTAGGTTGAGAAATTTGTCATATGAACAAAGGCTTAAAGAAGTAAATTTATTCAGCCTATCAAAACGAAGAATGCGAGGCGATCTAATAGAAGTGTTTAAAATGTTTAAGGGATTCAGTGATATTAATGCGGAAGATTATTTTACAATTGATCGATCAATTGTAACACTTCTTCTTCAATCGAGTTGTTAATGTTTGGAACTCTCTACCTTGTGATGTCGTTGATAGTACAACAGTTACGGCCTTCAAGAATAGATTAGACAAGTGTTTTGAATCCAACCAGCAACTAAGATATTACTCATTGTCGTAATAACGTTAAGTTCTTTCGAATACTGGTGTCCTTGTCCGCTTTTATTGCCCGGTTAGTGGTAGCAGTAATGGTAGTTCTTTCCTCTTTCCTACATAAATTCCATGCAGTTTTTCCATGCTGCATGGTTCTTTTTCCGTTCCTGCCAGCTTTGGCTGGAGGGATGGTGGGGTGGGGAGGAGCCTTCGCCTTTGCTGTCCTTCATCTTCCACCTTTGATTAGATAGTTAGTGTAGCTTGTCACAAACAACCTCGTAAGGACCAGCAGGTCTGCTGTTGTTTGTTCTTCCTTTGTGTTCCTTTGTGTGAGGTGAGGAGATGAAAACGTGACAAGATGGTGAGGAGGAGGAGGATATGAAAAGGAGACAAGAAGGTGTGGAGAAGGAGGAGATGAGGGGAAGAAGGTGTGGTAGAGGTGAGGAGATGAAAACGTGACAAGAAGGTGTGGAGAAGGAGGAGATGAAAAGGAGACAAGAAGGTGTGGAGAAGGAGGAGATGAGGGGAAGAAGGTGTGGTAGAGGTGAGGAGATGAGAAGGAGACAAGAAGGTGTGGTAGAGGTGAGGAGATGAAAAGGAGACAAGAAGATGTTGTGGAGGTGAGGAGATGAAAAGGTGACAAGAAGATGTGGTGGAGGTGAGGAGATGAAAAGGAGACAAGAAGGTGTGGTGGAGGTGAGGAGATGAAAAGGAGACAAGAAGGTGTGGTGGAGGTGAGGAGATGAAAAGGAGACAAGAAGGTGTGGTAGAGGTGAGGAGATGAAAAGGAGACAAGAAGGTGTGGTAGAGGTGAGGAGATGAAAACGTGACAAGAAGGTGAGGAGGAGGAGGAGATGAAAAGGAGACAAGAAGGTGTGGAGAAGGAGGAGATGAGGGGAAGAAGGTGTGGTAGAGGTGAGGAGATGAGAAGGAGACAAGAAGGTGTTGTAGAGGTGAGGAGATGAAAAGGTGACAAGAAGGTGTGGTAGAGGTGAGGAGATGAAAAGGTGACAAGAAGGTGTGGAGAAGGAGGAGATGAGGGGAAGAAGGTGTGGTAGAGGTGAGGAGATGAAAAGGTAAAAAGAAGGTGTGGTGGAGGTGAGGAGATGAAAAGGTGACAAGAAGGTGTGGTAGAGGTGAGGAGATGAAAAGGTGACAAGAAGGTGTGGTGGAGGTGAGGAGATGAAAAGGAGACAAGAAGATGTTGTGGAGGTGAGGAGATGAAAAGGTGACAAGAAGATGTGGTGGAGGTGAGGAGATGAAAAGGAGACAAGAAGGTGTGGTGGAGGTGAGGAGATGAAAAGGAGACAAGAAGGTGTGGTGGAGGTGAGGAGATGAAAAGGAGACAAGAAGGTGTGGTAGAGGTGAGGAGATGAAAAGGTGACAAGAAGGTGTGGTAGAGGTGAGGAGATGAAAAGGAGACAAGAAGGTGTGGTGGAGGTGAGGAGATGAAAAGGTGACAAGAAGATGTGGTGGAGGTGAGGAGATGAAAAGGAGACAAGAAGGTGTGGTGGAGGTGAGGAGATGAAAAGGTGACAAGAAGGTGAGGAGAAGGAGGAGATGAGGGGAAGAAGGTGTGGTAAAGTTGAGGAGATGAAAAGGAGACAAGAAGGTGAGGAGAAGGAGGAGATGAGGGGAAGAAGGTGTGGTAGAGTTGAGGAGATGAAAAGGAGACAAGATTGTGAGGAGAAGGAGGAGATGAAAAGGAGACAAGAGGGTGTGGAGAAGGAGGAGATAAGGGGAAGAAGGTGTGGTAGAGGTGAGGAGATGAAAAGGAGACAAGAAGGTGTGGAGAAGGAGGAGATGAGAGGAAGAAGGTGTGGTAGAGGTGAGGAGATGAAAAGGTGAAAAGAAAGTGTGGAGAAGGAGGAGATGAGGGGAAGAAGGTGTGGTAGAGGTGAGGAGGTGAAAAGGAGAAAAGAAGGTGTGGTAGAAGTGAGAAGATGAAAAGGTGACAAGAAGGTGTGGAGAAGGATGAGATGAGGGGAAGAAGGTGTGGTGGAGGTGAGGAGATGAAAAGGTGACAAGAAGGTGTGGTAGAGGTGAGGAGATGAAAAGGAGACATGAAGGTGTGTCAGAGGTGAGGAGATGAAAAGGTGACAAGAAGGTGTGGAGAAGGAGGAGATGAGGGGAAGAAGGTGTGGTAGAGGTGAGGAGGTGAAAAGGAGACATGAAGGTGTGTCAGAGGTGAGGAGATGAAAAGGTGACAAGAAGGTGTGGTAGAGGTGAGGAGATGAAAAGGTGACAAGAAGGTGTGGAGAAGGAGGAGATGAGGGGAAGAAGGTGTGGTAGAGGTGAGGAGGTGAAGAGGAGACGAGAAGGTGTGGTAGAGGTGAGGAGATGAAAAGGTGACAAGAAGGTGTGGTGGAGGTGAGGAGATGAAAAGGTGACAAGAAGGTGTGGTAGAGGTGAGGAGATGAAAAGGTGACAAGAAGGTGTGGTAGAGGTGAGGAGATGAAAAGGTGACAAGAAGGTGTCGTAGAGGTGAGGAGATGAAAAGGTGACAAGAAGGTGTCGTAGAGGTGAGGAGATGAAAAGGTGACAAGAAGGTGTGGTGGAGGTGAGGAGATGAAAAGGTGACAAGAAGGTGTGGTGGAGGTGAGGAGATGAAAAGGTGACAAGAAGGTGTGGTAGAGGTGAGTAGATGAAAAGGTGACAAGAAGGTGAGGAGAAGGAGGAGATGAGGGGAAGAAGGTGTGGTAGAGGAGAGGAGATGAAAAGGAGACAAGAAGGTGTGGTAGAGGTGAGGAGATGAAAAGGAGACAAGAAGGTGAGGATAAGGAGGAGATGAGGGGCAGAAGGTGTGGTGGAGGTGAGGAGATGAAAAGGAGAGAAGAAGGTGTGGTAGAGGTGAGAAGATGAAAAGGAGACAAGAAGGTGTGGTAGAGGTGAGGAGATGAAAAGGAGACAAGAAGGTGAGGAGAAGGAGGAGATGAGGGGAAAAAGGTGTGGTAAAGGTGAAGAGATGAAAAGGAGACAAGAAGGTGTGGTAGAGGTGAGGAGATGAAAATGTGACAAGAAGGTGTGGTAAAGGTGAGGAGATGAAAAGGTGACAAGAAGGTGTGGTAGATGTGAGGAGATGAAAAGGTGACAAGAAGGTGTGGTAGAGGTGAGGAGATGAAAAAGTGACAAGAAGGTGTGGAGAAGGAGGAGATGAGGGACAGAAGGTGTGGTAGAGGTATGGAGGTGAGAAGGAGACAAGAAGGTGTGGTAGAAGTGAGGAGATGAAATAGACAAGAAGGTGAGGAGAAGGAGGAGATGAGGGGAAGAAGGTTTGGTAAAGGTGAGGAGATAAAAAGGAGACAAGAAAGTGTGGTAGAGGTGAGGTGATGAAAAGGTGACAAGAAGGTGTGGTAGAGGTGAGTAGATGAAAAGGTGACAAGAAGGTGTGGTAGAGGTGAGGAGATGTAAAGGTGACAAGAAGGTGTGGAGAAGGAGGAGATGAGGGGAAGAAGGTGTGGTGGAGGTGAGGAGATGAAAAGGAGACAAGAAGGTGAGGAAAAAAAGGAGATGAGGGGAAGGTGTGGTAGATGTGAGGAGATGAAAAGGTGACAAGAAGGTGTGGTAGAGGTGAGGAGATGAAAAGGTGACAAGAAGGTGTGGTAGAGGTGAGGAGATGAAAAGAAGACAAGAAGGTGAGGAGAAGGAGGAGATGAGGGGAAGAAGGTGTGGTAGAGGTGAGGAGATGAAAAGGAGACAAGAAGGTGTGGTAGAGGTGAGGAAATGAAAAGGTGACAAGAAGGTGTGGTAGAGGTGAGGAGATGAAAAAGAGACAAAAAGGTGTGGTAGAGGTGAGGAGATGAAAACGAGACAAGAAGGTATGGTAGAGTTGAGGAGATGAAAAGGAGACAAGAAGGTGAGGAGAAGGAGATGAGGGGAAGAAGGTGTAGTAGAGGAGAGGAGGTGAAAAGGAGACAAGAAGGTGTGGTAGAGGTGAGGAGATGAAAAGGAGACAAGAAGGTGTGGTAGAGGTGAGGAGATGAAAAGGAGACAAGAAGGTGAGGAGGAGGAGGAGATTAGGGGAAGGTGTGGTAGAGGTGAGGAGATGAAAAGGAGACAAGAAGGTGAGGAGGAGGAGGAGATGAGGGGAAGGTGTGGTAGAGGTGAGGAGATGAAAAAGAGACAAGAAGGTGTGGTAGAGGTGAGGAGATGAAAAGGTGAGAAGAAGCTGTGGTAGAGGTGAGGAGATGAAAAGGAGACAAGAAGGTGAGGAGGAGGAGGAGATGAGGGTAAGGTGTGATAGAGGTGAGGAGATGAAAAAGAGACAAGAAGGTGTGGTAGAGGTGAGGAGATGAAAAGAACACAAGAAGGTGTGGTAGAGGTGAGGAGATGAAAAGGAGACAAGAAGGTGTGGTAGAGTTGAGGAGATGAAAAGGTGACAAGAAGGTGAGGAGAAGGAGGAGATGAGGGGAAGAAGGTGTGGTAGAGGTGAGGAGATGAAAAGGAGACAAGAAGGTGTGGTAGAGGTGAGGAGATGAAAAGGAGACAAGAAGGTGTGGTAGAGGTGAGGAGATCAAAAGGAGACAGGAAGGTGTGGTAGAGGTGAGGAGATGAAAAGGAGACAAGAAGGTGTGGTAGAGGTGAGGAGATGAAAAGGAGACAAGAAGGTGTGGTAGATGTGAGGAGATCAAAAGGAGACAAGAAGGTGTGGTAGAGGTGAGGAGATGAAAAGGAGACAAGAAGGTGTGGTAGAGGTGAGGAGATGAAAAGGAGACAAGAAGGTGTGGTAGAGGTGAGGAGATGAAAAGGAGACAAGAAGGTGTGGTAGAGCTTAGGACATGAAAAGGAGACAAGAAGGTGTGGTGGGGTGAGGAGATGAAAGGAGACATTAAGGTGTGGTAGAGGTGAGGAGATGAAAATGAGACAAGAAGGTGTGGTAGAGGTGAGGAGATCAAAAGGAGACAAGAAGGTGTGGTAGAGGTGAGGAGATGAAAAGGAGACAAGAAGGTGTGGTAGAGGTGAGGAGATGAAGAGAAAACAAGAAGGTGAGGAGAAGGAGGAGATGAGGGGAAGAAGGTGTGGTAGAGGTGAGGAGGTGAAGAGGAGACAAGAAGGTGTGGTAGAGGTGAGGAGATGAAAAGGTGACAAGAAGGTGTGGTAGAGGTGAGGAGATGAAAAGGAGACAAGAAGGTGTGGTAGAGGTGAGGAGATGAAAAGGAGACAAGAAGGTGAGGAGAAGGAGGAGATAAAGGGAAGAAGGTGTGGTAGAGGTGGGGAGATGAAAAGGAGACAAGAAGGTGTGGAGAAGGAGGAGGTGAGTGGAAGAAGGTGTGGGAGAGGTGAGGAGATGAAAAGGAGACAAGAAGCTGTTATAGAGGTGAGGAGATGAAAAGGATACAAGAAGGTAAGGAGAAGGAGGAGATGAGGGGAAGAAGGTTTGGTGGAGGTGAGGAGATGAAAAGGAGACAAGAAGGTGTGGTAGAGGTGAGGAGATGAAAAGGAGACAAGAAGGTGAGGAGAAGGAGGAGATGAGGGGAAGAAGGTGTGGTAGAGCTGAGGAGATGAAAAGGAGAAAAGTTTGTGAGAAGAAGGAGTAGATGAAAAGGAGACAAGAGGGTGTGGAGAAGTAGAAGATAAAGGGAAGAAGGTGTGGTAGAGTTGAGGAGATGAAAAGGAGACAAGAAGGTGAGGAGAAGGAGATGAGGGGAAGAAGGTGTGGTAGAGGAGAGGAGGTGAAAAGGAGACAAGAAGGTGTGGTAGAGGTGAGGAGATGAAAAGGAGACAAGAAGGTGTGGTAGAGGTGAGGAGATGAAAAGGAGACAAGAAGGTGTGGAGGAGGAGGAGGAGATTAGGGGAAGGTGTGGTAGAGGTGACGAGATGAAAAGGAGACAAGAAGGTGAGGAGGAGGAGGAGATGAGGGGAAGGTGTGGTTGAGGTGAGGAGATGAAAATGAGACAAGAAGGTGTGGTAGAGGTGAGGAGATGAAAAGGTGAGAAGAAGGTGTGGTAGAGGTGAGGAGATGAAAAGGAGACAAGAAGGTGAGGAGGAGGAGGAGATGAGGGGAAGGTGTGGTAGAGGTGAGGAGATGAAAAAGAGACAAGAAGGTGTGGTAGAGGTGAGGAGATGAAAAGAACACAAGAAGGTGTGGTAGAGGTGAGGAGATGAAAAGGAGACAAGAAGGTGTGGTTGTGATGAGGAGATGAAAATGAGACAAGAAGGTGAGGAGAAGGAGGAGATGAGGGGAAGAAGGTGTGGTAGAGGTGAGGAGATGAAAAGGAGACAAGAAGGTGTGGTAGAGGTGAGGAGATGTAAAGGAGACAAGAAGGTGTGGTAGAGGTGAGGAGATCAAAAGGAGACAAGAAGGTGTGGTAGAGGGAGGAGATGAAAAGGAGACAAGAAGGTGTGGTAGAGGTGAGGAGATGAAAAGGTGACAAGAAGGTGTGGTAGAGGTGAGGAGATGAAAAGGAGACAAGAAGGTGAGGAGAAGGAGGAGATGAGGGGAAGAAGGTGTGGTAGAGGTGAGGAGATGAAAAGGAGACAAGAAGGTGTGGTAAAGGTGAGGAGATGAAAAGGTGACAAGAAGGTGTGGTAGAGGTGAGGAAATGAAAAATAGACAAGAAGGTGTGGTAAAGATGAAGAGATGAAAAGGAGACAAGAAGGTGAGAAGGAGGAGGAGATGAGGGGAAGAAGGTGTGATAGAAGTGAGGAGATGAAAAGGAGACAAGAAGGTGTGGTAGAGGTGGGGAGGTGAAAAGGTGACAAGAAGGTGAGGAGGAGGAGGAGATAAGGGGAAGAAGGTGTGGTAGAGGTGAGGAGATGAAAAGGAGACAGGAAGGTGTGGTAGAGGTGAGGAGATGAAAAGGAAACAAGAAGGTGAGGAGAAGGAGGAGATGAGGGGAAGAAGGTGTGGTAGAGGTGAGGAGGTGAAGAGGAGACAAGAAGGTGTGGTAGAGGTGAGGAGATGAAAAGGTGACAAGAAGGTGTGGTAGAGGTGAGGAGATGAAAAGGAGACAAGAAGGTGTGGTAGAGGTGAGGAGATGAAAAGGTGACAAGAAGGTGTTGTAGAGGTGAGGAGATGAAAAGGAGACAAGAAGGTGTGGTAGAGGTGAGGAGATGAAAAGGAGACAAGAAGGTGAGGAGAAGGAGGAGATAAAAAGAAGAAGGTGTGGTAGAGGTGGGGAGATGAAAAGGAGACAAGAAGGTGAGGAGAGGGAGGAGATGAGGGGAGGAAGGTGTGGTAGAGGTGAGGAGATGAAAAGGATAAAAGTAGGTGTGGTAGAGGTGGGGAGATGAAAAGGAGACAAGAAGGTGAGGAGAAGGAGGAGATGAGGGGAAGAAGGTTTGGTGGAGGTGAGGAGATGAAAAGGAGACAAGAAGGTGTGGTGGAGGTGAGGAGATGAAAAGGAGACAAGAAGGTGTGGTGGAGGTGAGGAGATGAAAAGGAGACAAGAAGGTGTGGTGCAGGTGAGGAGATGAAAAGGAGACAAGAAGGTGTGGTGGAGGTGAGGAGATGAAAAGGAGACAAGAAGGTGTGGTAGAGGTGAGGAGATGAAAAGGAGACAAGAAGGTGTGGTGGAGGTGAGGAGATGAAAAGGAGACAAGAAGGTGAGGAGAAGGAGGAGATGAGGGGAAGAAGGTGTGGTAGAGCTGAGGAGATGAAAAGGAGAAAAGATTGTGAGGAGAAGGAGTAGATGAAAAGGAGACAAGAGGGTGTGGAGAAGTAGAAGATAAGGGGAAGAAGGTGTGTTAGAGGTGAGGAGATGAAAAGGAGACAAGAAGGTGTGGAGAAGGAGGAGATTAGGGGAAGAAGGTGTGGTAGAGGTGAGGAGATGAAAAGGTGAAAAGAAGGTGTGGAGGAAGAGATGAGGAGAAGAAGGTTTGGTAGAGGTGAGGAGGTGAAAAGGAGACATGAAGGTGTGTTAGAGGTGAGGAGATGAAAAGGTGACAAGAAGGTGTGGTAGAGGTGAGGAGATGAAAAGGTGACAAGAAGGTGTGGAAAAAGAGGAGATGAGGGGAAGAAGGAAGGAGGTGAAGAGGTGAAAAGGAGAAAGAAGCGTAGAGGTGACTAGATGAAAGGAGTCAAGAAGGTGTGGTAGAGGTGAGGAAGATGAAAAGGTGACATGTAGGTGTGGTAGAGGTGAAAAGGTGACAAGAAGGTGAGGAGAAGGAGGAGATGAGGGAAAGAAGGTGTGGTAGAGGTAGAGGTGCTCATGGTGTAGTGGTTATCACATCTGTCTAACACAGAAGGTCCCAGGTTCGAGACCTGGTGAGCACATCTTATTTACTTCACGAAATAATTATTATTATGGGGATTCATTAGGTAACAGTGATCGTAAGGAAATTAGATTTAATATTGAATGTGAGGATAGAGGCAGTAACAACACATTAATACCTGACTTCAGGAAGGCAGACTCATGAGGGTTAAGAAAGCAGCTGCAGAAGCTTAGGGGAGTGAGATCAGAAGCAGGTCACGACCCAGGGCAGGAGGGGCGGTAATATCTCAGAGGTCACTGTTAGGTCAGTAGCTGAGGGTGAGTATAATAGTCTGGTCAGAGATTAAATTAGGACAGAAACAATTTATACCTCACAGGAAGTCAGGTCAACAGGTAACTAAACTACCCGCGATGGATGACAGACAGGCTAAAAACTGAAATAGGAAGGAAAATAGGACTATATGTTAGAATTAAAAGGGGGGAAACTCACCTAAGAGATAGTTACAACGATTTAGCTGGAGCAGTAAAGAAAAACATGTGGTAAACGTAATTATGAGATTAGAATTGCTAGGAAGCAAAGACCAATCCAAAGGGCTTCTTTCAGCTATATAAGACCAAGGTTAGGGATAAGATAGGCCGCTTGTCAGGAGAATCACTGATTGACAGTGATGAGGAGATGAGCGAGGCGTTAAATAGATATTTCTTAACTGAATTTACCAAGGAAAGATTAGATGATATACCTCAGGGAGAACAGATCTACAGTTGAGAAGAGGTAGAAGAATTAACCGACATCAACATAAGTAGGGAGCTCGTGGATTAGACAGATAGATAGACTTAAAGTCACTAAGGCGCCAGGGCCAGATGAACTTTTCCCAGGGTAATAAAGGAATGTGAAACTGAAATCATTGGGCAGTTAACAGAAGTATTTAGGAAGTCACTAGACAGGGTGGTGCCTGTTTCATGGAGGCAGGCACACGTTATTCCAATATTTAAGAAGGAGACAAATCTTCTTGGAGAACTATAGGCCGATTAGTTTGACGTCAGTTATAGGTAAAATGATTTGAGTCAATAATAACTGATAGTATTAGGGACCATATAGACAGACAGCTTTAATTCACGACTCACAGCATGGGTTTACTAAAGGAAAGTCGTGCCTCACTAATCTTATATCCTTTCACAATAGAGTATACGAGGCAGCTGACAATGATGAGAGCTATGATGTGGTTTATCCTGATTTTAGTAAGGCCTTCGATAAGGTACTCTACCAGAGACTGTTAAATAAAGTCAGCGCCCATGGGATAAGAGGAAGGTATTTGATTGGATTAAGGCGTGGATTAGCGACAGGAAACAGAGGGTTACCATTAACGGTAAAAAACTGGTATGAGGTAATGTTACCAGTGGGTTCCTCAAGGTTCAGTTTTAGGCCCGCTTCTATTCATTATCTACATCAGTGACATAGACAATGGATAACTAGTGACATAGGTACATTTGTAGATGACACCAAAATAGGGACGCACTATTAGGCAGGGGAGGATGCTAGAGCACTGCAGGAGGATCTCAACAAACTGTCAGCTTGGTCAGAGAAATGGTGATGAATTTTAACATCACCAAGTGTAGCGTACTTAGTGTAGGAACACGCAACCCATTACACGGGTATAGGTTAGACTCCACAGCGATTGGCAGGTCTAAGTGTGAAAGGGATTTGGGAGTGTTAGTGAACTCTGACCTAAAACTAAGGAAGCAATGTATTAGTGCGAGGACTAGGGCTAACAGGGTATTAGGCTTTATTAACAGGACGGTAACCAACAGGAGTGCAGAGGTCATCCTCAGACTTATTTAGCGTTAGTTAGGCAACACTTAGATTATGCTGTCCAGGTTTGGTGCCCACACTACAGAATGGACATCAACTTGCTAGAATCAGTTCAGAGGAGGATGACCAAGATGATTCAGGGGCTGAGGAACCTCCCATATCAAAATAGGCTGAAATATCTAAACTTACATTCACTAGAGAGACGAAGAGTGCGGGGAGATCTGATAGAAGTATTCAAATGGGTCAAGGGTTACAACAAAGGCGATATAAGTAAAGTACTGAGATTTAGCCAGCAGGATATTACTCGCAGTAATGGATTTAAATAAGAAAAGTATAGATTTAGGAGAGATATAGGCAAGCATTGGTTTAGTAATAGGGTGGTGGGGGAATGGAATAGCTCAGCAATCACATAGTTAGTGCAGGGACGATAGCTTGTTTTAAGAGTAGACTGGATAGCTACATGGACGAGGACGACAGGTGGCAGTGAGGTGTGGGTGCAGTAAGGTGACGGGGTGCTGGATGAGTGCCTGGGTACCGCCGGTATAACGAGGATCAAGCCTCTACCTGTAACCCCTGTAACGACACCTCACCCA
This sequence comes from Eriocheir sinensis, assembly GCF_024679095.1. Classification (NCBI taxonomy): domain Eukaryota; kingdom Metazoa; phylum Arthropoda; class Malacostraca; order Decapoda; family Varunidae; genus Eriocheir; species Eriocheir sinensis. Next base: position 96,409 of record NW_026112278.1, read on the forward strand.
TCGTGAGTAGTGGGGGGGATTCTGGAGCTGTTCTGGTAGGCCACCTGGCCTCATGCAGTTTCCTATGTTCTTATGTTCTTATGTGCTTATGTGAGTATATGAATAGGTGACAAGAAGGTGTGGTAGAGGTGAGGAGATGAAAAGGTGACAAGAAGGTGTGGTAGAGGTGAGGAGATGAAAAGGTGACAAGAAGGTGTGGTAGAGGTGAGGAGATGAAAAGGTGACAAGAAGGTGTGGTAGAGGTGAGGAGATGAAAAGGTGACAAGAAGGTGGTAGAGGTGAGGGAGATGAAAAGGTGACAAGAAGGTGTGGAGGAGGAGGAGATGAGGGGGAAGAAGGTGTGGTAGAGGTGAGGAGGTGAAAAGGAGACAAGAAGGTGGTAGAGGTGAGGAGATGAAAGGAGACAAGAAGGTGAGGAGAAGGGAGATGAGGGAAGGTGTGGGGGAGGTGAGGAGATGAAACGGAGACAAGAAGGTGTGGTAGAGGTGAGGAAATGAAAAGGTGACAAGACGATGAAGATAGAGACAAGGAAAGGACTCTGAGTAGTAGTCTGCCATCATAAGAACATAAGAACATAAGAACGTAGGAGTCTGCAAGAGGCCGGTAGGCCTGTACGAGGCAGCTCCTTTGAATCTAAGCTCCCGTGTATCTAACCCCACCCATATCGCTGTCCATGAATTTATCTAATCTATTTTTAATGTGACAATTGTATTGGCACTCACCACATGAATGCTAAGCCTATTCCACTCATCCACCAATTCTGTTTGTAAACCAATTTTTGTTTATGTCCCTGTTGAATCTGAATTTATCCAGTTTAAACCCATTACTTCGTCTCCTACCCGGTTCTCTTACCAACAAAACCTTATGAATGTCTCCCTTATTATTGCCCTTCATCCATGTATAAACCTCGATCATGTCTCCACGCACCCTTCGCCTTTCTAGAGAATGCAAGTTTAACTGTTTGAGTCTTTCCTCGTATGGCAAGTTTCTCAACCCTGAATCATCTTAGTCATCCTCCTCTGCACTGATTCTAACATTTTGATATCCATTCTATAGTAAGGTGACCAGAACTGAACCGCATAGTCAAGATGAGGTCTAACTCCAACATGTGTGTGTGCCACCTGCCTTGATATCTCTCCCCCATAACCTTGATATCTTGATGAAGGCGCTCGCCATGCTCATCGCTCACGTCTCCAAGAGTAGCAGGAAATCATCGAGATGGCTCTAGAGGAAATGAACCTTTATGCTCATGCTGCAGCCTAAAAGATGAGAGCTATCAAGCAATGTCTCCACCAACCCTTGTAGTTTGCTTCCTTTTTGCTCCCTAAAATCCTCTCACAACAGCCACCAATAAGTCCCAAGCTCTTTTCCTACGTCAGTCATCGAGCTCGAGAAGTTTTGGCACTTCATTAACTTTCTCATTTGTGTCCCATCAAAAACACCAGCCTTTATTTTATCATAACTTAGGCCAGGAAATGGTGTATACATATGAATTTGAAACAGTCACCCTCCACATTAAGACCTTCGACAAAGTGCTTCATTAGTCCTAGTTTAATATGAAGGGCTGGGAAGATGATTTTCTCTCTCAACAAGGGGTTGGTGCATGATATTTTCTTCCCAACAGTCAAACTTTCTTTTTTAACTGGCCAGAGTTTCTGTTCCCAAAGTTTGTCTTTCGCCTGGCTGTCCCATAAACACAGGAAACACGGATATTTTGTATGCCCTCCTTGTTGGCCGAGTAAAAAGTTGACCATTTTCAGATCCACACATATGACCCATTTGTGTTAATCAAACTTGAGTAAGTCTAATACAGTTTTAATGTGTTCAGGATTATCTTTTAAATGCACAGAGTGACCAGTAGGAGTAATACATATTTTAAACTCTTTTTTGAACTATCCATAATGAGTCTCCATTCATGAGGATCATACTGTAGACTCGTGTAGAGCAACCATCGCTTTAACAGATACAATATATTTATATATTTGCGTGTCTAGATAGATAAATAACTGTCTAAATACATACATAAAATAAATATCAACATATATGATTGCCATACGAGGGAAGACTCAAACAGTTAAACTTGCATTCTCTAGAAAGGCGAAGGGTGCGTGGAGACATGATCGAGGTTTATAAATGGATGAAGGGCTTTAATAAGGGAGACATTCATAAGGTTTTGTTGGTAAGAGAACCGGGTAGGACACGAAGTAACGGGTTTAAACTGGATAAATTCAGATTCAACAGGAACATAGGCTGGATGAGTGGAATAGGCTTAGCAGTCATGTGGTGAGTGCCAATACAATTGTCACATTCAAAAATAGACTAGATAAATTCATGGACAGCGATATGAGGTGGGGTTAGATACACGGGAGCTTAGGCTCAAAGGAGCTGCCTCGTACAGGCCTACCGGCCTCTTGTAGACTCCTGCGTTCTTATGTTCTTAAGTTCTTATGTGATATCTCTTACAGCTATGGCTGGGGCCAGTATGGACCAGCCCATAGATAAAAAAAACTTGACGTGATAGAAAAAAACTATTGTCTATTTTTAACTCAGTGACACCAAATTACCCAAGAACAGGTCTCAAACTTAGGTCACTAGAAAAAAGTAAAAATTTGTAGGCCAGTGAATTATTAGACACGCATCGCGCCCGTGCGTCCAAACACACACACACACACACACACACACACACACACACACACACACACACACACACTCACGCGCGCGCGCACGCGCACACGCACCAATCACCAATTCATCATACCTTTGAATGCATCCTCACCCTACTCCTTCCCTTCCACTCCGTATTTCTTCCCATTTCTTCTCTTTTCTCTATTTCTCACTCACCTTACTCCCCATCCTCTCTCTACTCCTTCCCTTCCACTCCGTGTTTCTTCCCATTTCTTCTTCTCTTTTCTCTGTTTCTCATTCACCTTACTCCCCATCCTCTCTCTCACATTATCCACCTCCCGTTCATCTCCAGTATTCCTTTCCTTCCTCGTTTCCTCCAAAGTTCCCTCCTGTTTCTACTTCTCGTTCTTCCTTCTCTTGTTCGTTCCCTTTTCTATCTTCCCGCTCCTTCTCCTCCTCCCTCGCCTCTTCTTCGCGTCTCATATTAACTTACTCTTTCCTCCCTCTCACATTTTCTACTCCTGTTCATCTCCATTATTCCTTCCCATTCTCGTTTCTATCGTCCTTTCTCCCTCCTAAATTCCCTCCGTTTTCTACTGCTTGTTCTTCCTCCTTTCCTTCTTCAATCCCCTTTCTACCTTCCTCTCCTTCCTTTTCTCCCTCCCAGTTCCTCCTTCCCCTCTTTTCCCATTCTTCCTGCCTTCATCCCAGACACTCTTTCAGCCTAATGATAACTCAGCCCTCCCTTCCCTGTTCCAACTTTGCAGCCCAGTAATTACTCTTAGGCTCCGTCCTTTGCCCTCTTATGATTCTATGTCCGCCGGGCCGTGGTTAGGTATGTGTAGTTAAGGCATATCAAGACCTGGCACACACGAAACAGTACTCAGATTTGGTCTAACTACTTTTTCTACTACTACTACTACTACTGCTACTACTACTACTACTATTACTACTACTACTACTATATTGTTTAAGAGAGAGAGAGAGAGAGAGAGAGAGAGAGAGAGAGAGAGAGAGAGAGAGAGAGAGAGAGAGAGAGAGAGAGAGAGAGAGAGAGAGAGAGAGAGAGAGAGAGAGAGAGATAGAGAGAGAGAGAGAGAGAGAGAGAGAGAGAGAGAGAGAGAGAGAGAGAGAGAGAGAGAGAGAGAGAGAGAGAGAGAGAGAATGCAAAACAAGCAAAAAGGGAAGCAAGAAGGGAAGAGACAAATGGATTCTGCCCCGGAAACCATTCCATTTCTCAGATGATCTGTCACGCTCCTTCGGCCCTTCGTCCTGCCATCCCGGATCCGACATACTCCGTGATCGGCGCCTTTACGGTATTTTCGATTAACTTTATATTCCCGTCTGGTGGTTTTAAGAGGCAAGTCTTGCTCTAAACCATCACAGAACATCCAGAAATGTATTTAAACACACAAAAAACAGGAAAGAAGATGACTTGCTCGGCTCATGCTGCCTCCCGAGTTCATTTGTGATGGTCTTAGGACAGCCTTGGGCCACCTGCGATGACTCCCTTTATTCGAACAGGAAATCAATATACACATAAAGCTGGAGCTTTTAAAACAAGGTAATATATCGAGCGGCTCCATACCAATGTGCTTGAAGCAAACCATAATCAGCAGTGTGTTGTTCTTGTCACGACCTATGGGCCTGAGACACAGAGGATAGACTTTCACGGCTTTTGAATGGAAACTGCGAAGTGCCCAGAGAGGAATGGAGAGATTATTTCCAGGAGTCACTGTATCAGATCAAGAAGGAACTGCAAATGTATGAGAGAAAAGAGATAATTAGAAGACATAATAATGCCACTTAAAATCCAATTGTCAAGACATATATAGGAATGAGGACTTCAGATTGATTAAAAGAGTGACGGAGAGAATTTAAATTAAATTAAATTAAATTAAATTAATGCTTATAAAAGCACTGAAGAGAAGGGCTTTCAGCAGATGGCGTGGTGATACAGAGAAGAATGAGGGACGCGTAGTAGAGGCTGTGAATTAGCGGCACAAGACAAGAACGAGTGGAAACGTTTGTGTGAGGCCGAGGACTTCTGCAGGGGAACGTTACAGGCTGATAGTGATGATGATTGAGAGAGAGAGAGAGAGAGAGAGAGAGAGAGAGAGAGAGAGAGAGAGAGAGAGAGAGAGAGAGAGAGAGAGAGAGAGAGAGAGAGAGAGAGAGAGAGAGAGAGAGAGAGAGAGAGAGAGAGAGAGAGAGAGAGAGAGAGAGAGAGAGAGAGAGAGAGAGAGAGAGAGAGAGAGAGAGAGAGAGAGAGAGAGAGAGAGAGAGAGAGAGAGAGAGAGAGAGAGAGAGAGAGAGAGAGAGATATGCTGTCCTTTATTGATTATATCAGTGGTCAACACACTTTTTGCTGACTCAGGTTTTGTGGTTGTTTTTTTAGCTAATTTTGAGGTGCTGATGTTAAATATGGCATCCATTTTTTGCTAACACATCAGGTTTTCATTCTGTAGCACATCCCTATTTTATGATGCACTGTATGAATAGTTTACTTTGTCAGGAGAGTTTACTAAGGCTCTTCGTCTCATCAGCTCTTCTCCTCTTACTGAAAGTCTTCTACCTGCTTTACTTTTGCTTTTTACTCTTTTTTTCTTCTTTTCTGTTATACATAGTGACAAAGTTTCTTCCTTACTTTATTTTCTTTTTTTCTTAGCCAGAGACGAGTCAAGTGATTCTACGTTATATTCATACTAGATCATCTTTCAAGCTATGTGTAAATGCAAGTATTTTCCTAAGTCTATATCTCCTGACCTTTTTCTTCTTTTCCTCCTATTATGAATTCCTCTACTTATCTCACTTTTCTATTTATTTGTCTTTATATTTCCTTGCGGTTACTGTCTCTATCTTCCTATACATTCACCCGTTAAATATTTATATTCCTTTCCCGTAACCGACATGTATATCTAATGAAGCCGCACCATAGGAAGCCTGACGTGTTCCGTTCTAGCTTGTGTCTGTTCAAACACTTCTTGTTTTTTGCAGTGTCCTTTTCCTTCTCTTTCATCATCCTTTCTTCCGTGTCTTTCCTCTGTCGACTCCCTTCCTCTATAGGTGCCCATTGCCGGCCTTTTTTTTTACACCAGTTTAAAATTACTCAATCTTTTTCCAGGTCATTTCAACTGTTTCCAAAGGCTGCTGCTGAGCCGTGATAGGCTGCAGATTTTGTCATGTAAATTATCTGCTGTTCGGCGCCCCAGTAACGCTATAGTGCAGCACCAATAACCTCAAGCTGACCTATTCGATCGTACGGGGGTCGGAGACACATGCCGATCACAGTCACGGGAGATGAGTGGAGGCCAGCAAGGAGACTAAACCCGCTAACAGTGTGGAGAACAAATGTGGAGATGAAGGCAGCGTGGGGAGGCGGCTTAACCTGATGGACCTTCCCGGGAGCCTACCAGACGGATGGGGGTAACGGGAAGGGGAAGGAGGGGGAGGGGGGAGGGGGGAGGGGGGAAATGGGAGCTACTAGGGTGTAACTTGTAAGTACTTAGGGGGCAGCGTTACCACCTAATGAGGTTAAGATAAGGGGTCTGATCGCCTACATATCAGGGTATTAGAAACGACCCACGAGCACGTTATAAGGGGAGAAGGAGGAGGAGGAGGAGGAGGAGGAGGAGGCTATTGCTAGATTAAGAGATGGGAGATGTGGAGGAGAGGAGAGAAAAGGCCCCCAAAAAAGATAAAATAGAGAGAGGACTGGAAAAACGTAAAAGACGTCATGGAATAATCAGGGAAGAAAACAAGAGGAATAAGGATATAAAAGAGGAGGAGGAGGAGGAGGGGAAAGGGTGGAAGTAAGATCAGGAGGAAAATGAATAAAAATGAATTCAAGAAGAAAAGCAAAGGAGAAAAATGAAGAAAGACGAAACAGGAAAAAAAAATATGAAAAAAGATAAAGAAAACGAAATGAGAGGAAGTTGAAAATGAGAAGACTAAAAAAAACAAGAACCGAAAAAGAAGAACCAATGGAAAAAAAATGAAATAAAAAATCAAGAAAAACAAAACGTAGAAAAGAAACAAAGAAAACCATGACCTGAAAACGAAAGAACCGAAGGAAAAGACAAGAAAAGACGAAAAGAAACAGAACACGAAGACCAGAGGTAAGGCAAGTCGAGGTCACAATTTGAGACGAAGAAGTAGTGGGCAAAACCTTTCCCTCAAGAGCATTACGTCTGTCTGTCAGGCCCCGCCACGCCCCTGACCAGCGCCGAGGGGAAGCAGCACAACAGCCTGGCTCCCCACGCCCTTGTCACGCCCACACACACACACACTCAACTTTCTTCTTCATCCCTTCTTTATTCCCTCGTATTCTTGTTCTTGTCCTTCCCTTGCCTTACCAACTCATTCCCTCCTTCATTTCCTCCTGTTCTTTTTCCTCATCTTGTCGTCCCCTTATTTTCCTCATCCTATTTTCCTTAAAACCCATCCATGGTCTTCTTTTATTCTCTTCCTTTCATCTATAGGTCTGGATTAGACTGAGCCGAAGAAAGGAAAAAGCGAGAGAAAGGGAAGGAAGTAAGGAAGGAGGGAAGGAATTAAGGAAAGAATGAAGGGTAGAATTACGTTTTTAGTGGACATCATAATAAAAAGCGAGACATGAGTGAAGTGAATGAAAGGAGCGGCTGAAGAAAGCAAGAATGAAAGAAGGCAGTGATGGGAGGAAAGGTTGAATGGAGAGATGGATTGAAAGGAAGGACGAAAGTAGAAAGTGAATGAAGGAGGAGAAAGTTGGGATGCAAAGGACAGATGATCTGAGAGGAAGAACGAAAGAAGGAAGTGAAAGTTGGAAAGTTTAGTGGGCGCAACATCTGTGGTCATATGCCGGAGAGAGACAGAAGGGGAAGGAATTATAGGAGAAGGGAACAGACCCCAGGAGACGGGACACAACCCCCGATTAATACCTGGTACCCATTCACTGCTGGGTGGACAGGGGCGTAGGGTATCGGAAAAGCCGACAAAATTTTTCCATTCCGCCCGGGAATCGAACCCGGGCTCTCTCGGTTGTGAGCCGAGTGTGCTAATCACTGCACTACGAAGCCCCCTCTTAAGGAGAAAGAGAAGAAAAAGGAAGAGAGGGGAGGAGAAAAGGGAAGAAGACAAAACAAGGAGGAACAAGAAATGAAGTAAGAAGCGATAAAGAAGACGACAAAGAAAAGAAAAGAGAAAGAAAATAAGGAGATAAAGAGGCTGCCGGAAGATAAATTACGAACTGTTAACGAGGCAAAAGGACGGAACGACTTATAAAGAAGAGAAAGGAGAGAAGACACAAAGGCAAATGGAGGCAGAGGAGGAGAAAGAGAAAGGGAAAGAAAGAAAACAAACAAAATATGTATAAACAGAAACCACACGGAATGCCAAGACAAGCGGGAAGAAAAAAAATGGACTAAGAGGAAATTAGCCTGAAAAAAAGTATAAATGAACTGAATGAGAGATAGAGGGAAATGATGATGTGGAATGGCCAATGGCATGGAACGAAAGGAGGGGCACAAGGTGAAAGGAGGAAAGGGACGGGGATGAAGGGAAGCAAGGACAGACAGTAGGCGAAGGAAATGGTAGAATGACACGGAAAAGAAAAGAAAAGAAAGCTGGAAAGGACGACAAGAACTCATGGGAAAAACAGGAGGAAGGAAAAAAAGAGGAAAAGAACAATGAAAAATGAGAGGGAAAGGAAAGCATGGATGGACAGAAGAGAGAGAGAGAGAGAGAGAGAGAGAGAGAGAGAGAGAGAGAGAGAGAGAGAGAGAGAGAGAGAGAGAGAGAGAGAGAGAGAGAGAGAGAGAGAGAGAGAGAGAGAGAGAGAGAGAGAGAGAGAGAGAGAGAGAGAGAGAGAGAGAGAGAGAGAGAGAGAGAGAGAGAGAGAGAGAGAGAGAGAGAGAGAGAGAGAGAGAGAGAGAGAGAGAGAGAGAGAGAGAGAGAGAGAGAGAGAGAGAGAGAGAAGTGGGGGGGGGGAGTCTGGGACAATAATAAATGATTTAGTGTAGGTCACATGTTGGAAGGTGGGATGAGAAGGGAAGTATTAGAGGAAGCAGGAAGAAAGAGGAAGGAAGGAAAGAGGGAAACAGCGAGGGACTTGAAGGAAAGGAAGAAGGAAAGAAAAAAAAAAGGAAAAGTGAAGACCGAGTTAAAAATGTAAAGGAATGGACAGGGAAAAGGAAGAAAAAACAAAGGAAGAAACAGACGAATGAACGAACAATCAAACGAAGGAAGGAATGAAGAAAACAAAGCAACAAAGCACACGTGAACAAGGAATAGAGGCAAATTAATGAGGGCAAAATTAAGCTGGGAGGGAATGGAGGAAGAAAGGAAGAAGGAAAAAGATAGGAAGGACGAAAACAGGAAGGGAGCGAGATGATAACATTAGTGCTCATATAAGGAGGAAGAAGAAGGAAGAAGGAAGGAAGAAGGAAGGAGAGACGAGCGGAGTGCTTAGAGGCAAAGAAGAGGAACCTTAAACCGATTAACTTCCCATTTAGGAACACAAAGGAACACAAAGGAAGAACAAACAACAGCAGACCTGCTGGTCCTTATGAGGTTGTTTGTGACAAGCTACACTAACTATCTAATCAAAGGTGGAAGATGAAGGACAGCAAAGGCGAAGGCTCCTCCCCACCTGCCATCCCTCCAGCCAAAGCTGGCAGGAAAGGAAAAGAACCATGCAGCATGAAAAACTGCATGGAATTTATGTAGGAAAGAGGAAAGAACTACCATTACTGCTACCACTAACCAGGCGATAAAAGCGGACAAGGACACCAGTATTCGAAAGAACTTAACGTTATTACGACAATGAGTAATATCTTAGTTGCTGGTTGGATTCAAAACACTTGTCTAATCTATTCTTGAAGGCCGTAACTGTTGTACTATCAACGACATCACAGGGTAGAGAGTTCCAAACATTAACAACTCGATTGAAGAAGAAGTGTTTAGCTTCGTACGACGAGAATCTTTTACCACTTATCTTCAAATTGTGATTTCTTCTTGTTCTATTTGATCGATCAATTGTAAAGTAATCTTCCGCATTAATATCACTGAATCCTTTAAACATTTTAAACACTTCTATTAGATCGCCTCGCATTCTTCGTTTTGATAGGCTGAATAAATTTACTTTTTTAGCCTTTGTTCATATGACAAATTTCTCAACCTAGGAATCATCTTTGTTACTCTTCGTTGGACCCGTTCCAACTTTTCTATGTCTTTTCTGTAGGGAGACCAAACTGTACACAGTACTCTAGACGGGGTCGAACCAACGAATTAAACAGTTTTAATATTACTTTTTCCGATTTATTTTTAAAGACTCGTCCGATGAAGCCAACCAATTTGTTTGCAGTTTTAACTACCTCTGAACAATGCTGACTGGCCTTAAATCGCTTGATATAGTGATTCCAAGATCCTTTTCTTTACTTACTGCAGAAAGTTGTTGGCCATTCATTACGTACCGAACGCGATTGTTATTTTTTCCGATGTGCAACACTTTACATTTGTCAACGTTAAATTTCATTTGCCATTGATTGTCCCAACGTGCAAGTCGATCTATATCTGATTGTAAAGCTTCTTCGTCGAGTGTCGCAGCTACTTTACTACAAATTTTTGTGTCATCAGCAAATTTTGATACTTTGCAAGTGAGCCCATCATCGATATCATTAACATAAATTAAGAAGAGCATGGGGCCAAGCACTGATCCTTGAGGTACGCCGCTTTTGACATCGAGCCAGTTAGATGTAACACCGTTTAGAACTACTCTGTTTCCGCTCAGAGAGCCAGTCCGCAAGCCAATTGTGAATGTTACCCGAGATACCGTGCGCCAGTAGTTTGCTGAGCAATCGTTGGTGGGGGACCTTGTCAAATGCCTTTTGAAAATCCAGATATATGATATCTACTGATCTGCTTTCATCGAACACCTCAAAATATAGTGAAAAACCAATTAAGTTAGTCAAACACGAACGTTTACTACGGAAGCCATGTTGCGAATTACTTATTATATTATTTTCTTCGAAGAATTTCACCATATTGTCGCGAATGATAGTCTCCATTAACTTACAAACAATAGATGTCAGGCTAATTGGTCGATAGTTTCCTGGATGAGACTTGTCCCCTTTTGAAAATTGGTGACATTTGCAAGTTTCCAATCCGACGGAACTTTTCCAGCTGTTAAAGATTTATTGATTATGATGGAGAGCGAGTGACAAATTTGATGTTTGATTTCTTTTAAGACCCTAGGGGTAATTTTGTCTGGACCAGGAGCTTTGTTTACTTTAATATTTTCAATTGTGCGTAGAATGTCACTTTCTACGATAAGCACGCCACTTAACATCTTTTCTGCCCTTCTAACCTCAGGCGGTTGAGCTGATAAACAATCTTCGTCGGTAAATACGGATGCGAAAAGTTATTTAGGATTGTAGCCATTTCATTTTCATCGTTCGTGTGGTTACCATTTTCATTAGCAAGCGGTCCGATACCACAAGTGAGTGACTTTTTATTATTTACATAGCTAAAAAATTCTTTAGGATTAGATTTACTTGTTTCCGCTATATATTCTTCAAGATTTTTCTTGATCTCGCCACACCGATGGTTGCGTCCAAACCAACAGTTTAACCCAAACAAAAAGAAAATACAGCTGATGGTGCATCGAGAGAGAAATGTTGTGCTAAGGACAATGTGAGATGGTGAAGAGAGGCGAGGGTTATGTTGAGGGGGAGACGGCTGTGTTGATGGCGGCCGATGACGAAAGCGGGAACTTGCTTCTTTCCTCCCTCTCTCCCTTCTTTTCATCTTTTTTCTCTTCTTCCCATTTCATCATTGCTCTTGCACGGAGCCATTAAAAAAGTGTTCAAAGTAGGTGTTCCTCTGGCCCCAGGCAGCGTTTGTAATGACGCTCCTGATTCTTTATAGCATGCAATGGTTTGTATCAGCACTGACTCAATATTTGCTGCAAATATGTGAAAGTGTTACAAACGTTTCAGACCCGTTCCTTCACTTATACTCGTCCTGATTTGTTTACTTTTGTTTTAATGAGTTGTGACAAGCATATTTATGGTCTGCAATCACTGCTTCGTATAACGGTGTTAAGTATAACTGCCCAGCCTATCTTGTACAATGTGACCCGAGGCAAATAATATAAGAAACATTTACCACCAAGAGCATGTCTGACTTGTCTGAGTGACTGTCGCCTCCACGAGAGGCGGAGAGGAAGCAGGCCAACCGGGGCGAGAACCGAGGGGAGCCCAGACAATCAGGTGCGTCGTTAAAATGTTGCCTAGGCGCCAGAGGAACTCTGACTTTGAACAGACTATAGTACACTACTACTACTATGCCCTTTCCTCCCTCTTCTCTTCCTATTCCTTCTCGTTTCATTTCTGTTCTCTCTCAATCTCTTTCTCTCTTCTTCTTCCTTTTCTTTTCCTTTCTCTTCGATTTCATCCTCTTCATCATTTTCTTTTCCTTCTATCTCTTCCTCTCCCTCCTTCCTTCTCCTCCTTTCCTTATTTTCCCCATCTCTCAAGCTTCCCTTTCCTCATTCTCCTCTTCATCTTCTTCTTCCTCTTCCTTTTCTTTATCTTCTTCTTCCTGGTCTTCTTCCTTTTATTCTTATTCTTCTTTACTCTTCATTATCTTACTCGTTTTTATTTGTTTTCTCTCCTCCTCTCCTTCTTCCTTTTTTGCTTTGGTCATTATTCTTCTTTCTCTTCCTTCTTTATTTCGCTTGTTATTCTTATTATTCTTTTCCCTCTTTCGCTTCCTTCTACTACTCCTCCGTCATCCTGTTTATTTTTATTTCTCCTTCTCCTCCTTCCTCTTGCTCTTCTTGTTCGTTTTCCTTATTTGTTTGTTTTATTCCTTTTTTTTCCTCTTTCCTCTTCCTGCTTCTCATCTTGTTATTCCTCCTCCACCTACTTCTCCTCCTCCTCTTCCTTCTACAAATGCCTGGCACCACTTCTTTGAGCGTTCAGACTTGTTCTGAAACGATGGACTACACCTGAATGAGGTTGGTTCGGCTCGTTTCGGGAGGCTTCTGGACGAGGCAGTGAAAAGCTTTTTGAAAAACCTTTCAAAAAACGGCGGGCGAGGACGGGGCAAAGACAGCCCTTGATCAACCAACCCGTAGCGTCGGTGCGACTCACAAGAAACTGTGTAACTAACGACGCCTCCGACAAGCGAGCTGGTACAACTCGTCACGGCAAAAACAGGGGTCACATTTCTATCATGTACACAAATGCAAGTAGTTTAATACCCAAAAAAGGACGAAATTAGGGCGTATACTGCAACAGAGAAACCAGATGTGGTAGCCATCACAGAGACTTGGGCCAACTCTGCACATCTAGAATCCGAACTGTCATTCCCTGGGTACGACAGCGTCCACAACCGTCGAAAGCACAAGAAAGGAGGAGGAGTAGTCTGCTACGTAAAAAGTACGCTCCCTGCCATAAAAGTAGACAAACAGGACGCAGAGAAATACGATTTTGTCTATGTGGAAATAACCACAAATAACAACAGACTAACACTTGCAACCGTATACAGGCCTCCAAAACAACAGGCAGCCGATGACACTGCCCTCTACGAAGAGATTCACTCTCTAACACAAAGCAAGGAAGCAATTACAATTGGGGACTTTAATTGCCCTAACATTGACTGGGGACTGATGACTGGAGATCAAGAGGTCACAGGCTTATAGAAATGGTGGAGGATTCGTTCCTCACTCAAGTTGTAACTCACCCAACAAGAGAAAACAATCTGCTGGATCTGGTATTAGTAAGCGACCACGACCTCATTCGCGACTGTACAGTTGGTGAGAAACTTAATGGGTGCGATCACCACTTAATCCGTTTTAATGTCAACATATGTCACAAACTCGTAGATAATCCGTCAGTGATACCAGATTACAAAAGAGGAAATTTCAACTTAGCCCGTGCGCTGCTTCCCCCTACGACCTGGGACCAACTTGACATCACCGACAATACAATCGACAACGAGTGGAACGTCTTCAAAGATAAGATGTTCCAGGTAGAGAAGGCTACAGTGACTACGAAATCCAGGCGAGTAAATGGGGCCGTAGATCCACCGTGGATGACCAGAGAAATAAAAAGGGCAGTAAACCTAAAAAAAAGGAATTATAATTTATAATAATGAAAGAGAATGCTACGGCCGAAGCCAGCACACAGTACCACAACAGCCTCAGAGCTTGTCACAGCCTTATTCGAAGTAGCAAACGCAACTAAGAAAAGCAAATAGCGCGCGAAATCAAAACAAACTCCAAGAAATTCTTCACGTACATAAGATGGAAAAAGAAAGTAAAATCCAATATTGGTCCCCTGACAGACGAGACTGGATCTGTAACTCAGGACAGTAAACAGATGCCCAGAATCCTCAACAGTAACTTCGCATCCGTATTCACAGTCGAGGACATCGAAACCATTCCCGAGGGCCCTGACCCGCCGAGTGAGATCACCCCACTTGAAATTGACTCAATATGCGACCAAGAAGTAAAAAAGTACTTGGACAAACTCGACACGAACAAGTCAACGGGACCCGACAGTTTGTCCCCGCGGTTATTAAAAGAGCTTAAACAACAAATACTTCAGCCACTCACTAACATATTCAACAGGTCAGTTCAACTGAACAAGGTCCCGGAAGACTGGAAGATGGCGAATGTAACACCGATTTTCAAAAAAGGAGACAAAAGCGTTGCATTAAACTACAGGCCCATAAGTTTGACATCGGTGGCAGGAAAAATACTCGAAAAGATTATTAGAGATAAACTTGTTAAGTTTCTAGAAAACAATAATATAATCTCCGACACCCAGCATGGCTTCAGAAACATGCGCTCCTGCCTAATAAATTTATTAGACTTCTTCCAAGGTATATATAAGAACTGGGATGCCCACATCCCCAGTGATGTTAAATACCTGGACTTTCAGAAAGCCTTCGACAAGGTACCGCACGAGCGACTCCTTAAGAAACTGCACTCGGCGGGCATTGGAGCCAATCTGATCGCGTGGATAAGAGATTGGCTCACCGACAGAAAACAACGAGTACTACTCAACGGACAGCCTTCCGATTGGCTTCCAGTCACTAGTGGAGTGCCTCAAGGGTCAGTGCTGGGACCCATCCTCTTTATCATATATATCAATGACCTAGAATCAGGACTGAGATCCACAATATCGAAATTTGCAGATGACACCAAGGTGGGTGGAGAAGCCCTCACAAAGACCGACTGCGAAATCATTCAGAAAGACCTCAATCACATTATCGAATGGTCGGAAAATGGCAAATGTCTTTTAATGTTGGCAAATGCAAAGTCATGCACATTGGGTCCCAAAATAGTAACCACACATACATCATGAATGGGAGACCTCTGCAGGCGATGCAGGAGGAAAAGGATCTTTGAGTCACTATCAGCAGTGACCTGAAACACGCGAATCACTGTAAAAGAGCATACAACAAAGACAACACTATGCTCGGGTTCATAGCGAGGAACTTCGAGTGTAAAACGCCAGACGTGATGCTATCCTTGTATAATTCTATGGTAGGACCGCACCTCGAGTGTGCAGTACAGTTCTGGTCTCCTAATTACAGAAAGGACATTGCTTTACTGGAAAGGATTCAAGGACGCGCCACAAAGATGATTCCAACCTTAAGGGGTCAACCGTACGAGGAACGACTAAAGCGACTCAATCTCTTTACATTGGAGAAAAGACGCCTACGAGGGGATATGATTCAAGTCTTCAAGTATCTGAATAAGTTCAATAACGTCGATTACTCCAAATTCTTTGAACTGCAAACCAACTCAAGAACTAGAAATAACGGTTTACCCATTCAGTCGGGTCGATGTAACACAGACATTGGAAGGAGTTTCTTTTCAAACCGAGACATCCGCCACTGGAACAATCTTCCCTCAGAAGTAGTAAATGCGAATACCATCGACTCCTTCGAATATAGAATCGACTGTCATTTCGCTGCGTCGGGAGTAAACTGAATAACGAGGGGCTTTCTTCTGCTCCTCAATATCGAGGTGCTTTCATCTGCTCATCAAGCCCCAAGTGGCGGTCGAGCAGATAAAATCACCCAAGCGGGCGACCTCGTAATGAGCCAATAGGCTTTCTGTTGCCTGCATTTCCTTGTTTCCAAGTTTCCATGTATCCTCCTCCTCCTCCTCCTACTCCTACTTATACTCCTACTACTACTACAACTACTATAGTCTGTTCAAAGTAAGTGTTCCTCTGGCGCCTAAGCAGTGTTTGTAACGCCACACCTGATTGGCTGGCCTCCTCTCTCGGCTCACGACCTGATTGGCTGGCTTCCTCTCTCGGCTCACGACCTGATTGGCTGGCCTCCACTCTCGGCTCACGACCTGATTGGCTGGCCTCCTCTCTCGGCTCACGACCTGACTGGCTGGCCTCCTCTCTCGGCTCACGACCTGACTGGCTGGCCTCCTCTCTCGGCTCACGACCTGATTGGCTGGCCTCTCTCGGCTCACGACCTGATTGGCTGGCCTCCTCTCGGCTCACGACCTGATTGGCTGGCCTCCTCTCGGCTCACGACCTGATTGGCTGGCCTCTCTCGGCTCACGACCTGATTGGCTGGCCTCCTCTCTCGGCTCACGACCTGATTGGCTGGCCTCCTCTCGGCTCACGACCTGATTGGCTGGCCTCCTCTCTCGGCTCACGACCTGATTGGCTGGCCTCCTCTATCGGCTCACGACCTGATTGGCTGGCCTCCTCTCTCGGCTCACGACCTGATTGGCTGGCCTCCTCTCTCGGCTCACGACCTGATTGGCTGGCCTCCTC
Source organism: Eriocheir sinensis (assembly GCF_024679095.1). Taxonomy (NCBI): domain Eukaryota; kingdom Metazoa; phylum Arthropoda; class Malacostraca; order Decapoda; family Varunidae; genus Eriocheir; species Eriocheir sinensis. The sequence goes on from NW_026112278.1 coordinate 112,830, forward strand.
TCGGCTCACGACCTGATTGGCTGGCCTCCTCTCTCGGCTCACGACCTGATTGGCTGGCTTCCTCTCTCGGCTCACGACCTGATTGGCTGGCCTCCTCTCTCGGCTCACGACCTGATTGGCTGGCCTCCTCTATCGGCTCACGACCTAATTGGCTGGCCTCCTCTCGGCTCACGACCTGATTGGCTGGCCTCCTCTCGGCTCACGACCTGATTGGCTGGCCTCCTCTCGGCTCACGACCTGATTGGCTGGCCTCCTCTCGGCTCACGACCTGATTGGCTGGCCTCCTCTCGGCTCACGACCTGATTGGCTGGCCTCCTCTCTCGGCTCACGACCTGATTGGCTGGCCTCTCTCGGCTCACGACCTGATTGTCTGGCCTCCCCTCTCGGCTCACGACCTGATTGGCTGGCCTCCTCTCTCGGCTCACGACCTGATTGGCTGGCCTCCTCTCGGCTCACGACCTGATTGGCTGGCCTCCTCTCTCGGCTCACGACCTGATTGGCTGGCCTCCTCTCTCGGCTCACGACCTGATTGGCTGGCCTCCTCTCTCGGCTCACGACCTAATTGGCTGGCTTCCTCTCTCGGCTCACGACCTGATTGGCTGGCCTCCTCTCTCGGCTCACGACCTGATTGGCTGGCCTCCTCTCTCGGCTCACGACCAGAATGGCTTGCCTCCACTCACGGCTCACGACCTGATTGGCTGGCCTCCTCTCTCGGCTCACGACCTGATTGGCTGGCCTCCTCTCTCGGCTCACGACCTGATTGGCTGGCCTCCTCTCTCGGCTCACGACCTGATTGGCTGGCTTCCTCTCTCGGCTCTCGTGGAGACAAGTCACCCATACATGCTCTTGGTGTTAAATGTTATTCTTTTTTATTTACCATATCTCACATCTTAGAGAAGATAGACAATTCCACTTAACACCATCACACGAAGCAGTAATTGTAGATCCTAAATATGCTTGTCACACCTCGGTAAAACAAAAAGTAGTGAAATATTGACGAGCATAAGTGAAAGAACGGGTCTGAAATGTTTGTACGTATGCTGCTATGCTGCTGCTAATGATGATGACGGTAATGGCAATCAGAATATTAAATAGTAAATTAGTACCAGTGAGCTGGTTATGTATTGTGTAACGCTTTCCACAGCTACCCACGCCCCAGTAACACCAACTCCTGCAGCCACCCGCTGAAAAAGCTGCAACGCCAACATCACTCCGCCCGCAGATTCAGTATAACACTCTCAATAGCGTTACTTTATTTTCTGATCGACTGAATCTCTTATTCACGATACTTGGTCACCTCCAGTTAAATAATTTACTGGCAACTACTGGACATTTCCGGGAAGTCTGTTATCTTGTACTTGTGGTGCTGGGTGACGCAACACGAGATAACATTCCTCCTTGTGCAACACTGCAACACCAAGCCTGGCGCCCAGCACCCGCTTCTGCGTTACAAGGTTGGTCCATGTGACTAATAGGCGGAGCTCGCTCGGAATGACAATCGGCGAATCTTAATAGATCGCCTTTTTAGCGGTGCTGCCATTATTTCCTCCTTTAAGTTAAGAGCCACAACACCGCTTCGCTGCTGCTGCACAGCTTATCAGTCCGTCAACATAAAAAGCTCGAAAGTGCAACCAACACGCGGACGTAAAGGAAGCAGCGTCCAGGGCAGTGTTTGGGCGTGCGTCCAGAGACAGTTGTGTGTACCTGTGGCTGTGTCTGAAGCTTAATTGTTTTGTTACTGTGGAAAGAACGATAATTGAAAACCAAGAGTTATGGGAAGATTAAAATGGGCTAAGGGTTGTTTAGTATAGTAAGAGAAAAGTGTAACCGGAGGAAGAGAGCCTCGCCTGGGTCTGGGGAAGGGAGGAGGACCCCACACCCATGGACAGGCTCAGATGATGACGGGGCGCCGCCGCTGCAGAGGGGAAGGACGTCGGCAGGGCGGCGGCCCCAATGCATGATGATGATGATGATGATGATGATACACCGTCCTTGCCAAGGGGGAGGGCGTCGGCAGGGGCGGCGGGGGCAGCGGCCCCATATTCACATGATGATGATGATGATGATACACCGTCCTTGCCAAGGGGGAGGGCGTCGGCAGGGCGGGGCAGCGGCCCCATATTCACATGATGATGATGATGATGATGCACCGTCCTTGCCAAGGGAGGGCGTCGGCAGGGGGGGCAGCGGCCCCATATTCTCATGATGATGATGATGATGATACACCGTCCTTGCCAAGGGGAGGGCGTCGGCAGGGCGGGGCAGCGGCCCCATATTCACATGATGATGATGATGATACACCGTCCTTGCCAAGGGGGAGGGCGTCGGCAGGGGCGGCGGGGGCAGCGGCCCCATATTCACATGATGATGATGATGATACACCGTCCTTGCCAAGGGGGAGGGCGTCGGCAGGGGCGGCGGGGGCAGCGGCCCCATATTCACATGATGATGATGATACACCGTCCTTGCCAAGGCGTCGACAGGGGCGGCGGGGGCAGCGGCCCCACATTCACATGATGATGATGATGATGATACACCGACCTTCCCGAGGGTGAGCGCGTCGGACGGGGCGGCGGGGCAGCGGCCCCATATTCACATGATGATGATACACCGTCCTTGCCAAGGGGGAGGGCGTCGGCAGGGGCGGCGGGGGCAGCGGCCCCATATTCACATGATGATGATACACCGTCCTTGCCAAGGGGGAGGGCGTCGGCAGGGGCGGCGGGGGCAGCGGCCCCACATTCACACGATGACATACATACAGTTGACTCGCGAGTCGGGACAAAGACAACGATGAAGACAGGACGAACATACAGGTGACTATGGCGGTGGGAGGAGCCGCGAGTCTGACAAAGACGACGATGAAGACAGGACGAACACACACATCGCCGCGGTGGGTCGTGCAGTCCGCGGTGGAGGGTGGTGGCGTAGTCCCTCCTGCTGCTGCTGGCGTGGACGGCCAGGGCGTGGTGAGGGCCGCCGTGGTCGTGGTGGCGGAGGAGTGGCTCGGTGGCCAGGAGCAACACGGCCTCGTGGGGTGGGGGTTCCCCAAGTGCAGAAGGGAGGCGGTGCTCTCCTTGGGGCCGCCAGGTCCGGACCAGGACGGGCTCTCGCCACACCGATGGTTGCGTCCAAACCAACAGTTTAACCCAAACAAAAAGAAAATACAGCTGATGGTGCATCGAGAGAGAAATGTTGTGCTAAGGACAATGTGAGATGGTGAAGAGAGGCGAGGGTTATGTTGAGGGGGAGACGGCTGTGTTGATGGCGGCCGATGACGAAAGCGGGAACTTGCTTCTTTCCTCCCTCTCTCCCTTCTTTTCATCTTTTTTCTCTTCTTCCCATTTCATCATTGCTCTTGCACGGAGCCATTAAAAAAAGTGTTCAAAGTAGGTGTTCCTCTGGCCCCTAGGCAGCGTTTGTAATGACGCTCCTGATTCTTTATAGCATGCAATGGTTTGTATCAGCACTGACTCAATATTTGCTGCAAATATGTGAAAGTGTTACAAACGTTTCAGACCCGTTCCTTCACTTATACTCGTCCTGATTTGTTTACTTTTTGTTTTAATGAGTTGTGACAAGCATATTTATGGTCTGCAATCACTGCTTCGTATAACGGTGTTAAGTATAACTGCCCAGCCTATCTTGTACAATGTGACCCGAGGCAAATAATATAAGAAACATTTACCACCAAGAGCATGTCTGACTTGTCTGAGTGACTGTCGCCTCCACGAGAGGCGGAGAGGAAGCAGGCCAACCGGGGCGAGAACCGAGGGGGGAGCCCAGACAATCAGGTGCGTCGTTAAAAATGCTGCCTAGGCGCCAGAGGAACTCTGACTTTGAACAGACTATAGTACACTACTACTACTATGCCCTTTCCTCCCCTCTTCTCTTCCTATTCCTTCTCGTTTCATTCTTATTCTCTCTTCAATTTCTCTCCTCCTCCTCCTTCTCCTCTTCCTCCTCTCTCTCCTCCTCCTTCCTCTCCTCCTCCTACTCCTCTTCTTCTTCATCCTTATATTTCTCTTTTACTTTCCCTTTTTCTCTTCATTCTCGACCCCATTATCCTTTTCTCTATCTACCTAACTCCTCTTACTCCTCCTCCTCCTCACGGTCTTCTTCTTCCCACAGAACCGCTGCGAGCACCCCGTCAACGAACTGGTGGAGATGATCAACAAGAGGGACTCCAAAATCCACCACCACGTTCGCCTCTCCCTCTTCGTCATGGCGGAGCTCATCGACACTTTACCCAACCCGCAGCAGTTCAACGCCGCCCCTTCCACGCTTCTAGGACCCACGGGCGGCTGGGGGCGGGCGTGGGCGGCGGGCGTGGCTTTGGTGGTGGCTGGGCGACTTCTATGTGACCCCGGTGTTGGTTTAGCCTTGAGGATAGTCGAGGGTTTGACCGACTTCGTGTGGTACGGCTTAAGGAGACCAAGGGCTGCGCGACGCGGTGCCTCCTGCATAGCCTCGTCTTCCTGGCATTTGGAGTACCTCAGGATAGGTTTTTGAGGGTTTTTGATAGCGATACCGTCTCCTCCTCCTTTCCTCCTCTTCCTCTGCCGAAGAATTAGTAGTGGAGAGGAGTGGAGTGAAGTTACGTGCGTGTGCGTGGAGTGAGTGAGTGGTGTGTGGAGAGGATGCGGGGAGTGAGTGTCAAACTATCCCTGGCATCACAGAACAGTCCATGAAAGGCCTAGCAACTTCTATATACGAGAAGCTTTTCAAACAGGCGAACTGAGACGTTTAAGAATACGGGCTTACGAGTCGTTGCTTCCGGCGTCCAGCGATGTACAAAACCTAATCCTACGCTTACGCTTTGTCTGTCGTATAGCCAACCAACATTTACTTTTGGAAGTCGTCAGTTATTAAAGCGATGATTAAAAAAATACAATAAAAACAACAAAGAGTACATACATAACCATAATAAAGCTGTTTGATGTGTCACTAATCGCTTATTATGTCATTGCAGTCAGGTCAGTCTCATCGGTGACTTTCGTGGTTGTATTCTATTGTTTCTCTGATGCTATGGGCCAACGAATTTAGCTTTTTTCGTCTTGTTTTCCTTCTCGGGTGATGGTTGCCGGCCGCATATTCCCAATCTCTCTACGGGTATGTGTTCCCTGAGTCAAGACGCTGGGCTGTAGAAGCGAAACTAACCACGGGGTGTTCTGGATAATACTCTCATTGTGATTCCCACTCAAAACTGGAATACGTAACTTCTACTTAATCTAACGTAACCTCCCCTGTTCAAGGGTGGCTGTAGCTTCGAAACTAACCACGGGGTGTCCTGGAAAATACTCTGTCACAGGAGAACGCCAGTCTTCGTCGACAGACCGACTTGGTCGGCTCGACTGACGTAAGCCGATTGAGTCGGTCTGTCGGCACCTTCCCCCCCTTCTGACGGGCTCATTATAGCCCCCTTCAGACAACCACCTCTGTAGGGCTCTTTCATAGCCCAGCCAGCCATCGTGCTGGCGAAAATACAACAACAACAACTCTCATTGTGATTTCCACTCAAAATTACCTAAATTGACTCCAACTATACCTAACTTAACCTAACCTGACCTGTTCAAAAATGGGCGCCACATCCTTGTACATATAAGGGAAATATACACGCTGCCTGGCCTCCATCGACCCGTTCTTTGGTTCTCTCGCGCAAATCATATCATTAAAATACATTACGGTCGTGAAGAATATATATAAATATATATATATAGATATATATATATATATATATATATATATATATATATATATATATATATATATATATATATATATATATATATATATATATATATATAAATATATATATATATATATATATATATATATATATATATATATATATATATATATATATATATATATATATATATATATATATATATATATATATATATATATATATATATATATATATATATATATATATATATATATATATATATATATATATATATATATATATACTACTTAAGTTCAGAGATTATCATTGCTATTGTGTGTCATCACTTCAAACATCTCCATTAGCCAGCAACAACATTCGGGTCAGGTGGATGTTTATTATGTGACAGCGAGCATTTATTGTTTGAAAGAAATTTTGTGGCTGTGAAACCCCTCCCCCTCCCTCCTGTGGACCACACCCCGCTGGCAACCCCTAACCCCCCACCCCCTAACTAGGTCCGTCACCCGCTGAAGTCTAGGGTTGCCGTCTGCCACTTTTCATTACCGTGCCGAGCTGGGTTGACTTGGGAAGAAGAGAAATCTGTTTGGGAACTTCAAAAGGAGTCACTCAGTGAGGTTTCGTATTTTAATCTGAATCGGCTGCTCTGCTCGATTACTTTATCCTGCACAGCCTAAAAGTAAACAGTGTGTGCTAATTCTCAAGGAAGGTTATGTATTTCAAGTGCATGATGTCATAATATTAGATAACTAAATAAGTTCTCGTAAAAAATGATAATGAGAACTTGGGAATTGTGTAATGAGGTAGTTTTCATAACTGGCAACCCTGCAGCGGAGAAGGGGCGTGGGGTGGGCGTGCGGGCGTGGGGGACGGAGGCGTGTGGGCGTGCAGGCGTCGGGGCTCATGGCGTCGGGCTCCCCGCGGCCTGGCGTCCTCGACGGGAGAATGAACGCAACAGATCCTTCACACGCCCGAACAACTTTCCTCTGTGTATATACGTGTACATGTCATGTTATGTCCGTCAAAATAAGTATGTTTTACAAGAAAATGCATTCTCCTTTTGTTTTCCATCGGTATATTGTCAGTGGCAGGAGTGGTGTAGATTATGTAGACAAGGGCACTTTTTTTTCATTGCAACAAATAGCATTAGCCTCTCTTTTCCATCGGTACATCGTCAATGGCAGCAGCGATGTAGATCAGGTAAACAGACACTATTTTTTCTTTCCCATGAGAGATGAGAACTGCTCACTCTCTGCTTCGGATCGTGTTTGCTTCCAATTCTAAGGTGCTTCAAGTTTTGTGGAATTTGAACTAAGGGTTTATGTGCAGGGAAACTATAGTGCACATTCTAATTATCTGTATTTCTTTATGAAACGCATAATACAATATAAGGAAAAATGAAGTTAAATTGGCAGTCGTGCTGGGAAGACCGACGATCGTTTTCTCATTGCCAAGTTAACAGCTCAATGAGGCTGGGTTGGGGAAACTTAAGGGGCTATTACACTGGGCAAATTTTCCGTGGATCTTCAATCAAACCACCATCTCCGCTGGCATGGTTCTCATATTTCCGTGGTTTTCTGACGTGTCCACGATATTCCAAAGCTACAGTAGTTTTCAACGAAGGACGAAGGTATTGCTCACCATCATCAGCAGCAGCAATAACAAGAAACAAATGAAAACCACGCCAGCGGAAATCGTGGTTTGACTGAAGATCCACGAAAATTTGCCCAGTGTAATAGCCATTTTAGGCATCAGAATGCTAAAAACACTGAGAAATCAAAATTCTTACCCACGAGAACCACAATGAAGTAAAACGCAGGAACTTGAACGATGTAACAAGGAGAAAGTGATTATTTGTCAACTATCTCACTCTGGGGTCGCTGTGGTCACCTGAAGCCTGCCTGTTGTACCCCACCGTGATATCAAAATTATTACCCACGAGAACCACAGTGAAGTAAAAACACAGCAACTTGGATGATCTAACAAGGTGGAAAGTCATAATTTTGTTAACTATCTCCCTCTGACGGCGCTGTGGTCAACTCAAGCCTACTAAGTTGCCAGAGGTTCCTTTCATACCCTGTTTTGGTGCCAGTTGTTCAGCAGGTTAGGGAGAGGAGGGATGTGTTGCAGCAGAGTGGATCGCTTACTCAAGACTTGCAGGAGTTGGTGACTGGGTGTTACCTGGGCGTTACCGGCACCACGTATACCAATGTAAGTTATCTGGAGGGCCTCGTATACATATTTTTAGTGTGTGTGTGTGTGTGTGTGTGTGTGTGTGTGTGTGTGTGTGTGTGTGTGTGTGTGTGTGTGTGTGTGTGTGTGTGTGTGTATTTACCTATTTGTATTTACCTATTTGTAGTCTTCAGGGCCCGAGCTAACCTCTAATAGTCCCGTCTCCATATCTACATTCATCCAGCCAGTGTGTGTGTGTGTGTGTGTGTGTGTGTGTGTGTGTGTGTGTGTGTGTGTGTGTGTGTGTGTGTGTGTAATTCAGTCATGTTGGATAATATGTGGAAGCCTATAGAACCGAAGCTTAATGTGCATCGTAACAAGTTGTGACAGCCAGGGTAAATGCATCTTGTGTAGTACTTGATTAAGCTAACTATCGCACAGCCTTGGGACGTGACGCTGGTGGTGACTCGTGAGTTGTACCTATCACTCACCAACAGGACTCACCCATAAGTTCCGCGGGTTTCCTAATCTAACTAACTTCCTAATGATCTAACTACCTCAGCATTAGTTAGTCATGTTGGCAAAGTTGACGTGTAATACCGATTTGTACCGTGATTGTTGAATAGTGTGTTTACGTTTTACAGTTTAATGAGGCTGGGTTGGGGAAACTTAGGCATCAGAATGCTAAAACACTGAGATATCAAATTTCTTACCCACGAGAACCACAATGAAATAAAACGTAGGAACTTGAACGATCTAACAAGGAAGAAAGTGATTATTTGTCAACCATCTCTCTGGCGTCGCAGTGGTCACCTGAGGCCTGCCTGTTGTACCCCACCGTGATATCAAAATTCTCACCCACGAGAACCACAGTAAAGTAAAACACAGCAACTTGGATGATCGGCTCCCAGGCTGACGAGAGGGCCACGGAGGGCAGAAACCTGAAAAACTACGCGACGCCATTCTGAACGAGGTGACGGTAGTTGAGTGCGTGAAAGGCTGTCGGGTGTTCAGGTATTTATATCGCTTCCTTTATGTACTTCCGTTATAGCTTGGACAGGTTTGGGATAGGTATTTGGAGTTATTTTTATTGGGAAGGTAAGTTGTTGACTGTAGTGATGCCTCGGTGCCGTATGTATAGAGCCAGTAGGCCTATCCTCAAACGCTTTCGCCTCTCACATCAGTTATTTCCAAAGGCCGAAAAGGAGGTCAATCGAGGCCTAATCAAAAAAGTCATCACTACCACCAAGGTCATAAAACTAATGCCCCTGGAAATGCTCCCCACAACTTCTACAAACGCCTTGTCAAAGGTGTGTGCCAAGGTTTCGGAATATGGACAGTGCGTGGCCTTGAGGTATAGTTAAGTGCGTGGAAGGCTGTTGGGTATTCAGGTATTTGTATCACCTTTTTTTTTTTTTTTTACGTGTACGCCTATAGCGCCGGTAGGCTCTCTTGAGGGGCCTGGAGGGTAGTTGGCACCAGCCCGTCATGGCGCAGGCAAGTGTTTATAGTGGCGCCATCTTCTCTTGGCTCATGCTGCCTTCCGGAACTCCTTCGTGATTCACTTGGACGGTTTCCTCTAGAATCCGGGTTGATGGGTGGTCTTCAGGACAGCATGTGGGTAGTTTTAAGCCAATCGACGGTGACTGAAAAATCCGAGGTGGTAGCGTGGGGATTCGAACCCGCGTCGTCCATCACGCGGTGAATGTGGGCCCAGCACGCTACCACTCAGCCACCGCCTATCCCCGCCGCCTACTTACCGTTCTGGGTTCGACGGGTTTGGGAGAGATGTTTGGAGGTAGGTTTGTATGGAAGCTGCTTTTGTGTGGAAGGTTGTCAAGTGTTCAAGTATTCGTTTCTTCTTCAGAGTCGGTATTTTGGCGGAAAGATTATTTTCGTTCTACATTTGGATTGTCTCCTCTGCCTTAAAATGAATAAATATAACGTTCTGCTTTCCGCCCGTCGTTTGGGACTTCGTAGTGCAGTGGTTAGCACACTCGGCTCACAACCGAGAGAGCCCGGGTTCGATTCCCGGGAGGGGTGGAAAAATTTGGGCGGCTTTTCCGATACCTTACGCCCCTGTCCACCCAGCAATGAATGGGTACCAGATATTAATCGGGGGTTGTGTCCCGTCTCCTGGGATCTGTTCCCTTCTCCTATAATTCCTTCCCCTTCTGTCTCTCTCCGGCATATGACCACAGATCTTGCACCGACTAAACGAAACTTTCCAACTTTTTTCACGCCTCGCATCTCGCCTTACTCAGGGAAGGGAGAGCACGGGGGTCTGTTTGGGTGTCTATCCACATTATCAGTCACTTACAACACGCGAAAGTAACGAGGAAACATTTAGAACAGAGAACAAACATCTGTATATAGTGTCGTCAGGCTGTGTCCCGCCATATGGTTCTACTGCTGTTCACTGCAAGTTGTTTTCGCTCTCACACACGCCTCAAGGATGTCAGTTCGCTTAAGGGGCTATTACACTTGGCAAATTTTCCGTGGATCTTCAGTCAAACCACGATTTCCGCTAGCGTGGTTCTCATTTGTTTCTTGTTATTGCTGCTGATGATGATGGTGAGTAATACCGTCGTCCTTTGGTGAAATCTACCGTAGCTTTGAAAGATCGTGGACACGTCAGAAAACCACGGAAATGAGAACCACGCCAGCGGAAATCGTGGTTTGACTGAAGATCCACGGAAAATTTGCCCAGTGTAATAGCCACTTAAGCGAACTGACATCCTTGAGGAGTGTGAGAGCGAAAACAACTTGCAGTGAACAGCAGTAGAACCATATGGCGGGACACAGCCTGACGACACTATATACAGATGTTTGCTCTCTGTTCTAAAGGTTTCTCTCGCCTCACAGAGATGAGAAAGCTGTCTATAAGCGTTATCAATCATAGGCTTGTGAAAGGAATGGAGAAACAGTTAAATCAAAGAGGAAATGCGTGTAGTATCGCCGCGCTGTCCGTCCTGCCCAAGGTCTCAATAAATTCATTTAGATCTTGGGCACACCCACGGCCGCAGGGGTGCTTCATTCAACACAATACAGGGAGATGGGGGACGCGCAGTCTAGTATGTAAGTCTGTGATTAATAGCCATGATCGGTTATGTTACGAATTCTTTCAATTTCAATCTGAAGAACCACACAACACTGGTCATTCGCCAAGTGGTTGATTTCAGGCTTCTTGTACTTCACACAATTTATGCATTTCTTCTCAGCCATGGTGCACTTCTTTGATTTATGATCGCCAGCGCATTTATAACATTTTGGGGCTTCTACATTGTTCTTAGCAGTTCTTTTGGCCTCAAGACGGCCGTATCTCTGACAATGATAATATATAATTGCATGGTATCTATCTCTCACTGTGTATATTCCCCATTCTAATTTTAAATTGTCGTGATTCTTGTAAATCAGCTCTCTCACAGTTGGGTCGCACCTCAAAACATAGTGCATCGTGCCGCCAGCTGCAGAAATACTAAAAATCAGCTCAATTTTATTCTCAACGCCCTGATTTGTGCGTAAGAACTCATTGCGGTCTAAGATGGTCTCTTTATTTTTCCTTGGTCTCCTAGTTGTGAACATTGCAAAACATGATCTTTGGTTTCATTTCTCCAACACTCTTTATACTAATTTGCTCAACAGACTCCAATTTTGAGCAGCCTCTTCCTTGTGTTCTCATTGTCAAAGTTCATGACAATATTACCTCCATTTGTGAATCTTGAATCAGTTATTTCAATGCCATTCAACGCCTGGAGACTTCATCCTTCACATATGTTGCCTTCTTTTCCTGGGTAGAAGCTTTCACAGCTAGGAGATTCTTCTTTACTTTCCTGCCTCTCTTCGCCACCTCAGCCAAACTGGATTCAGCGTGCTCGCACGAATCGTGTCAACAACTGATCCCAGCTCCTCATGCACCTTCTCAGCCTTTGATTTAACCTCATCTTTAAACACAAATTAGTCATGTACCGGATATCCGCATCCGCGGAACATCTGCATAATTTTTCAAATCCGCATCCGCAGTTCAGATGAATGAAACATCTGCATCCGCATCCACATCCGCAGTTCAGATGAATGAAACATCTGCATCCGCATCCACATCCGCAGTTCAGATGAATGAAACATCTGCATCCGCATCCACATCCGCAGTTCAGATGAATGAAACATCTGCATCCGCATCCACATCCGCAGTTCAGATGAATGAAACATCTGCATCCGCATCCACATCCGCAGTTCAGATGAATGAAACATCTGCATCCGCATCCACATCCGCAGTTCAGATGAATGAAACACCTGCATCCGCATCCGCATTTCAGATGAATGAAATATCCGCATCCGCATCCGCATCCACACAACCATGATGTGGAGGATATATTTTATGCATTACAGATTCACAGACTCATAGTTCAGAGTACAGACTACAGAGTACAGAGCTTGCAAAGTTGAAGAAAATTAATTAATGCATGTTTACTTAATTATCAACTGAAATTACACCTTGTATTAATTTCCTTCCAAATTTACACAACCTAATGTGTCAAGAGTTTTGCGGAAGGGCAGAAGGAGGGAGATAATTTTACATAGTGACTATGAAGTATGGAGATAATTTTACATAGGGACCATGTAGTATGTGTGTATCATGTAAATTTGTAAAAGTATGCATGTATGTACTGTGTAATAGTCACAACAAGTCAAAAGTTTAATGAAACGGGCTAAACGGAGGTACGAAGTAAACATTGCGGTAAATTGAGTCAGATCCTAAAAGTTTTTTTTAAATATTTAAACAACAAAAAAAGAGATTCGAAGTGGGATTGGGCCATTAACTGATAATTCGGGCAATATCGTGACAGATAGCCAACGCATAGCGAACACGTTAAATTCTTATTTCGCCCCGGTTTTTAATAGTAATTCTACCGATACTGCTGCTGTTCCTAAGCTGTCTTAACAAAATCCTGTTGCCTCCACCAAAACAACTAGGTCATGTCCCTCCGATTTTCCTCTTCTCATGTTTGATTCATTTACTTTTTCCTGCAAAAATGATGGTCCCTCAAACTCCCCTTCACCAGCCCACCATCTCCGGCCTCACCTTGTCATCACACAGTTCTTTTACATCAATCTCTTCACAACATCCATTTGATCCAATAGTGTATAGCCCTGTTTATATTTTAATGTTAAACTTATTGTTGGGTGTCTGTTTCCAGTAATATCTATTTTTTTTTCCTGCATCTTGGTACGTCTTCCATCAAGCTGTTCCACTTCTTCACACTGTCAGTTAACCCTTCATCCTTTCTTTCATGACATTTAAGTAATCCTCCTCCTGTTCTAATGCTGTGGCACTGAAATTGATATCTGATCTTGCATACTTTACCTGTCACCAGTAGCAGAAATATAATCTTTTGGGAAGGTTCTCCTACCAGATATTTTTCTGCTCTCCCCCAACAATTGAACAGATAGATGGAAATGGACAGTGAATAAAATAGACAAACTGTATAGATATAAATTAAGTGAAGAAAGCTTGCAGGAGCCTGGCCACAGTTAACCAAATGCATATATTTGTTTGTATATTGGCTGCTCACCATTTTACAGGGCAAGACACTGCTGGGAATCTTAGCAACCATCAAGACTCACCACCCACAAGCACCAGCATTATCTCCAATACCAAGATACATCCATGTGTGAAAGGTTGTCATCACAGGAGGAGGAATCATCAACAGAAGAGGTTCAGTAATCAAAAGTGTCTTGTAGTTTATTTATATTTAATAAGTAACATACAACAGTTCATACAAATAGCTAGGAATCATAGTAGACGAGAGTGGGACAGACAGAACGAAGCAGGACAATTTCAAGGGCAAACCAGTGGGTAGGAAGACCAGGGAGTGTGGTGAGGTGCAGAGCAAACGGATACGAGAGGGCGAGATTGACAAGGCAATACCAGGCCTCACAAATGGGTTAAAATGCATGACATGAACAGTTAAGGGCTTGAAAACCTTGAGGTAGTACAGGACAGGGTAGGCAGGCAGATTGTAGGTGCTAATAAAGAACAAAGTGGTAGATTCAGTTAGAAGAGGATTAATTTTCTCTCTCTCTCTCTCTCTCTCTCTCTCTCTCTCTCTCTCTCTCTCTCTCTCTCTCTCTCTCTCTCTCTCTCTCTCTCTCTCTCTCTCTCTCTCTCTCTCTCTCTCTCTCTCTCTCTCTCTCTCTCTCTCTCTCTCTCTCTCTCTCTCTCTCTCTCTCTCTCTCTCTCTCTCTCTCTCTCTCTCTCTCTCTCTCTCTCTCTCTCTCTCTCTCTCTCTCTCTCTCTCTCTCTCTCTCTCTCTCTCTCTCTCTCTCTCTCTCTCTCTCTCTCTCTCTCTCTCTCTCTCTCTCTCTCTCTCTCTCTCTCTCTCTCTCTCTCTCTCTCTCTCTCTCTCTCTCTCTCTCCACCACCCAGCATGGCCACAGGACGCACCAGGCCTCAACAAGTGTATCATTATGCAGATTAAACCAAACGGACGCGAGCATGTGATAGGAAAGAACTTGAGACGGAGATTAAACAGCGGCCGGGCATCCGCTACAAGGCAGTGCCCTCTTAGTTTGAGGAGCCCCGGAGGATGATGGGCAAAGAACGTGGAATGAAGACGAGGGTACGGAAACACGAACCGAGGAGGAGCAAAGCTTAATAATTATAGAATATATATAATAACAATAAAATGATAATGATAATGGTAATGGAGTTAGGGATGTTTCATTAAGGTCTGAAAGGATTAATATGAGGCTGGCTTGATAAAAGGAAGTGAGGAAGGAGAGGGAAGAAATGGAGAAGAGGAAGAAAAC
>NW_026112278.1:130000-167500 GCF_024679095.1 Eriocheir sinensis
GGTACAACCTGCCAACCCTGCTACCTCCCCAACGTTACCTCCTCAACAACAAGCTAGACGAAGTCATCACCACCATCAAATCCACCAGCGCTGACGTTCTTGGCCATCACAGAGGCGTGGCAGATAGTACCCGAGCTCTTTAACATCACTGATTTCCAGCTCTTCCATCGTCTGAGAAAGAGAGTAAACGAGGCAGTGGGGTTAGCGCTCTATTGCCACACCCACCTCAACCCTGCCTACTCCCTGTTGAGACACCCTGAGGGTGTGGAAACCCTCTTTGGTCAGGCTCTCACCCCTCCCACCCCCGACTCGCTCCCTCGGTACTAATCTGTCTGGTCTACTACCCTCCCTGCGCCGCCTCTCTGCCACCTTGCTGATCAACAACATCATCGAAGAAATGGACCTGCAGCGCACTCTCGTCCCCTCTGCAAAAGTAGTTGTTTGCGGTGACTTCAATCAACTCCACACCAGTGATATTGAGGGACCAGCTACATCTCACACAAGTAGTAAATTTCCCCACACACGGCACAAACACACTGGATTTAATCCTCACTGACCTCACTTCCCACTACCTTCCCTAAGTCCCTCCCTCCCATGGGACCCCAGCACACACCTGTCAGTTCTTTGGACACCTGCACCTACCATCATCTGAACAAAACCCCGCCAGCCACTCCAAGACCTACAGGCCTGTTACGGACTCAGCTTCCGCGCGTTCGGCCAATGGATAACACGCCACCGCTGGGTTGGAGTCCTTACGGATGACGTACACCAAAATGGAGCAACTACACCAGCACAATACCCAGCTTACCACCACTTCTTCCCACTAAAAATCAAGACGAGTGACACCTTCAGACACCCCGTGGATTACAGCACCCCAGAATAAAACGTCCTCATTGAACAGAGAAATGACGCCTTCCACACCAACCCTACACTCTACAAACCCTCCACCAACAAAGTTATCCGGGAAATCAAACGAGCCAAGGCCACATACTACCCCCAAAGATCCACAGCCTCAAGCAAGCTAACATTGGGAAATGGTTTTAAAATTTAGGCCTGGTGTGGCCTCAACAACAGCGTGCCCCTCCATCCCGGGCGATCTCACCTCCGCCACCTGAAGCAGCCGAGGCCATCAATCTCCACTCTCTCGGCCATCTGTCAGTCCCTCCCAGCCTGGACCTGACTCACTCCCAGCTTACCTGCCCGCCCCATCACCACTCCCCACGGTTGAGGTCTATGAGGTCGCCAGGTCACTGCCAACTGAAAAACAAAGCGGTCCACCACGCCCACTGATCTCCCCCATCAAACTGTACAGGAGTTTGCCCTCGAGCTGGCCACCCCCTCGCCTCTATTTTTTAACGCTTCCTTCCGTCAAAGCCAGTGTCCTGCTGACTGGAAAACAGCATATGTCACCTCCGATTCCCAAGACTACCACCCCCAATCACTGGAGTGACTTGAGGCCTATTTCTATCACCCCCATTTCAGCCTCCTGTGTGAAGCCTTCATTTTCAAGTGGACTTACACTCATCTTGCTCCCTCAGTAGACCCACAACAGTACAGCAATATCAAGTCAACCTCCACCACACACTGCCTAATTAATCTCCTGGACTTTGCCTACAGAAATCTTGAAAACGCAAAACATCAGTTTCTCTCGCTTTTATTGATTTTGAAAGGCTTTTTGGACCTAGTTCACCATAACACAGTCATCAACAAAGTTAATAACCTAGGGCTTCACCCTAACTCTGAGTCTCCCTGGCTGGCTGATTTCTGCACCAGCGTTGTGTCAGGTGGTGAGATTTCAGGGAGTGGCCTCTCCTCTACACCACCTTACTTGGTGGGTACCTCAGGGGTCCAAAATGGGCCCTTTGCTAACTCCTTATCCCTAATTAATGACGCCCTGACCCACACACCCCACCGCTGGAAGTACGTGGACGACTTTCCACAGTGGGAGGTAACAGTTGACAAATAGCAACAGATTAATTCCCAACCTCCAGGAAACACTACACAACCTACATTAACATGGACAACACAAAACATGGTCACCATCAACGACACCAAAACTACACTCCTAATACATCAACACCTCTCCTCTGCCCCTGTTGCCCTCCCTGTGGTGTCCATCAACGAGCACTTCCCTCCCGGGTAGTTACATCAGCAAAAAACCACTTGGAGTCACCCTGACGGTCAACAAGTTCACATGGAAGGAGCACGTCTCCAGCTCACCAGATCTGCCATAACCCATAAACTGTACCTGCTGGAGGAGAACTCCAAACGCTTTAGAGGGGCTCCCCAGTGTGGGCACAAGGACGTGTACTCCTCGTTCATCCTCCCAAACTGACATACGCGTCCCCCAGCGTGGTCTTCCAACATCAACATCACGCAGCGCCGCCAACTTGAACGCGTCCAGAAGCGAGCTCTGCAAAATCATCCTGGGCCCTCACTTCGACACCAGCTATCAGGACGCCCTCTGACTCCCTCCATCTCACAGCCTACAACATCCGTCACGAGACCCTTACTACACCGGTTCGCAACCAAGCTTCTCAACCAGCCCAGACACAGACATATCCTCCCACCCAATGTGAACCGCCTCAGCACTTCCTAGTGCGACACCACAACATTGTTGTCTTCGATACGGGTACGATCGACATGCCATAAGAACAGCGCAGTGCCCGTGATGGTCAAATATAACAATGCAAATATATGAGTAAAGTGGCACAATACCAAGGTTTCGGTAAATATTTTCTTCAGACTTATTATTGTTATGTTTTGTAAGTTATTATTATTATTATTATACGATTATTTATTATTATTATCATTATGATTATTATGGGATTATTATTATTATCTTTACTAAGTGATTATTGCTATTATTGTTATATTTCTATTTTCCTTTTATTTTCGATCATACTACTTTGTCTATTTGTCCATTCATTTCATTTTAATCTTCCATTGATGTATATTTTCAGCCCTAGGGCTGCCTGCTATACTTCTATGAAATAAACCGTCATTATTATTATTATTATTACACATTATTACACACACACACACACACACACACACACACACACACACACACACACACACACACACACACACACACACACACACACACACACACACACACACACACACACACACACTTTTGTATTCATCTGGGTTATGACCGATTACACACACACACACACACACACACACACACACACACACACACACACACACACACACACACACACACACACACACACACACTTTTGTATTCATCTGGGTTATGACCGATTACACACACACACACACACACACACACACACACACACACACACACACACACACA
The DNA here is from genome assembly GCF_024679095.1 of Eriocheir sinensis. Classification (NCBI taxonomy): domain Eukaryota; kingdom Metazoa; phylum Arthropoda; class Malacostraca; order Decapoda; family Varunidae; genus Eriocheir; species Eriocheir sinensis. The sequence goes on from NW_026112278.1 coordinate 133,329, forward strand.
CACACACACGTTAGCTCATCACAGTCATGTCGTCAAACTCTGATATGAAAAAGAAAATGTATCTCTCCTTAAACGTCCAAATTTTAACCATCCAATACATTGTTTTGATCCACGCATCCACCTGTGTACACCTGCCTGGCCATCCACTCAGCCATATACACCTGTCTATCAGTGAACCAATCCACCATCACAACCAATCCACCATCACAACCAATCAACCATCAAAACCCAATCCACCATTACCACCAATCCACCGTCACGGGTCACTGCTGGGCGTACATCATGATTGAAGGAGACAGGTTTGTTGCGGCAGTAATAAACATGAAGCTCAGGTGAGTCGTGTTACCTGTCCACCAGCTCGGTATTTTTTTTTTTACGTACGCCTATAGCGCCGGTAGGCTTTCTTGAGGGGCCTGAGTGGTGGTCGGCCCAGCCCATCATGGCGCAGGCAAGTGTTTATAGTGGCGCCATCTTCTCTTGGCTCATGCTGCCCCTGGAACTCGTTGTTGATTCACTTGGACGGTTTCCTCTAGAGTCAGGGTTGACGGTAGTCAACAGGACAGCATGTGGGTAGTTTTAAGCCACTCGGCGGTGACTGAAAAATCCGAGGTGGAAGCGTGGAGATTCGAACCCGCGTCGTCCATCACGCGGTGAATGTGGGCCCAGCACGCTACCACTCAGCCACCGCAGGTGAGCGCCGGACAGGTTAAGGATAGGGGCGGGTCAGGTATCGCTGATTGCTAGGCTGTTTGTTTGTCTGTTTGTATTGCTGTCATTTCGGGGTGCTTTTTTTTTTTTGTTTAGTTTGTCTGTCTGCGTCTGTGTTTCTCTTTTTTGTGTCTGCTTTTCTTTTGCTCGATATATCTGTCTGTCTGCCTTTCTATCTAACGGTGGATCAGCTTGTCTGTGTCTGTCTCTCTCTATCGTCGTACTGTTCTTCATCTTCATTAATTTTCTCTTTCCTCACAGTTGTTTATTATTTTTCTTAATTTCATCGAGTTTTATTTATTTTCCATATTTTTTTTCTTTCTTTCCTTTTTTTTTCCGTTCGATCCGTAATCCTAACTCTCAAATAACCCTGTCCGTTAGTGTGTGTGTGTGTGTGTGTGTGTGTGTGTGTGTGTGTGTGTGTGTGTGTGTGTGTGTGTGTGTGTGTGTGTGTGTGTGTGTGTGTGTGTGTGTGTGTGTGTGTGTGTGTGTGTGTGTGTGTGTGTGTGTGTGTGTGTGTGTGTGTGTGTGTGTGTGTGTGTGTGTGTGTGTGTGTGTGTGTGTGTGTGTGTGTGTGTGTGTGTGTGTGTGTGTGTGTATAGCTAAGGAGACAGTTCAAGGGCGTAAAGAAAAATATAAAAAAGCCCGCTACTTACTGCTCCTGAATAGAGGTCAAGGTGTCCAAAAGAGGTCAATTTCGGGAGGAGAGGTGTCCTGATACCCTGCTCTTGAAAGAGTTCAAGTCGTAGGCAGGAGAAAATACAGATGAAGGAAGATTGTTCCAGAGTTTACCAGCGTGAGGAATGAAAGAGTGAAGATGCTGGTTGACTCTTGCATAAGGGGTTTGGACAGCATAGGGATGAGCATGAGTAGAAAGTCGTGTGCAGCGGGGCCGCGGGAGGGAGGAAGGCATGCAGTTAGCAGGTTCAGAAGAGCAGTCAGCATGAAAATATCGATAGAAAATAGAAAGAGAGGCAATATGGCGGCGGAATTTGAGAGGTAGAAGACTATCAGTATGAGGAGGAGAGCTGATGAGACGGAGAGCCTTTGACTCCACTCTGTCAAGGAGAGCTCTGTGAGTGGACCCCTCCCTCCCCACACACACACACATGAGATGCATACTCCATACGAGGGCGGACAAGGCCCCTGTCAATGGATAGCAACTGTGCGGGGGAGAAGAACTGGCGGAGACGGTACAGAACGCCCAGCCTCGAGGAAGCTGATTTAGTAAGAGATGAGATATGAAGTTTTCAGTTGAGATTTTGAGTTAAGGATAGACCGAGGATGTTTAGTGTTGAGGAAGGTGATAGCTGAGTGTTGTCAAAGAATAGGGGATAGTTGTTTGGAAGATTGTGTCGAGTGGATAGGTGGAGAAACTGTGTTTTTGAGTCGTTGAAGGACACCAGGTTATTTTTGCCCCAATCGGAAATAATAGTAAGGTCTGAGGCTAAGCGTTCTGCAGCCTCCAGCCTTGAATCGTTAGGTTCCTGTAGGGTGGGTCTTCTATTAAAAGAAGTTGAGTAATGCAGAGTGGAGTCATCGGCGTAAGAATGGATAGGACAGTTCGTTTTGGAAAGAAGATCATCAATGAACAACAGAAAGAGAGTGGGAGATAAAACAGGACCCTGTGGGACACCACTGTTAATAGGTTTAGGGGAAGTACAGTGACCGTCTGTCACAGCAGAAATAGTAGAACGGTCAGAAAGGAAACTGGAGATAAAGGTACAGAGAGAAGGATAGAAACCGTAGGAACGTAGTTTGGAAAGAAGATTTGTGCCAGACCCTATCAAAAGCTTTTGATATGTCCAGCGCAATAGCAAAAAGTTTCACCGAAACGGCTAAGAGAGGATGACCAAGAGTCAGCTAAGAAGGCTAGGAGATCACCAGTAGAACGCCCCTTGCGGAACCCATACTGGCGATCAGATAGAAGGTAAAATGTGTGTGTGATAATATTATAATGATATTTTCGTTCTATCTGTACCTCTCTCTCTCTCTCTCTCTCTCTCTCTCTCTCTCTCTCTCTCTCTCGCTCTCGCTCTCTCTCTCTCTCTCTCTCTCTCTCTCTCACAAAGTTCCTCCACTCTTCTCACGTTCTCTCCCCAAAGTTTCCCTCTCTCTCTCTCTCTCTCTCTCTCCTCCTTCCCTCACGTTATCTCTCCCAAAGTTTCCTCTTCCCTCACGTTCTCTCCAAAGTTTCCTCCACTCTTCCCTCACGTTCTCTCCAAGTTTCCTCCTCCTCTTCCCTCACGTTCTCTCCCCAAAGTTTCCCTCCACTCTTCCCTCACGTTCTCTCTCAAAGTTTCCTCTCTCTCTCCCTCGTTCTCTCCCCAAAGTTTCCTCCACTCTTCCTCACGTTCTCTCCCCAAAGTTTCCCTCCACTCTTCCCCACGTTCTCTCCCCAAAGTTTCCCCTCCTCTTCCCTCACGTTCTCTCCCCAAAGTTTCCCACCACTCTTCCCTCACGTTCTCTCCCCAAAGTTTCCCCTCCACTCTTCCCTCACGTTCTCTCCCCAAAGTTTCCCCTCCACACTTCCCTCACGGTCTCTCCCCAAAGTTTCCCCAACACACTTCCCTCACGATAGCTCCCCAAAGTTTCCCTCCTCTTCCCTCACGTTCTCTCCCAAAGTTTCCCCTCCACTCTTCCCTCACGTTCTCTCCCCAAAGTTTCCCTCCCTCTTCCCTCGTTCTCTCCCCAAAGTTTCCCCTCCACTCTTCCCTCACGTTCTCTCCCCAAAGTTTCCCCTCCACTCTTCCCTCACGTTCTCTCCCCAAAGTTTCACCTCCACTCTTCCCTCACGTTCTCTCCCCAAAGTTTCGCCTCCCCTCTTCCCTCACGTTCTCTCCCCAAATTTTCCCCTCCCCTCCTCCCTCGTTCTCTCCCCAAAGTTTCCCTCCACTCTTCCCTCACGTTCTCTCCCCAAAGTTCCCCTCCCTCTTCCCTCACGTTCTCTCCCAAAGTTTCCTCCACTCTTCCCTCGTTCTCTCCCCAAAGTTTCCCTCCCTCTTCCCTCACGTTCTCTCCCCAAGTTTCCTCCCTCTTCCTCACGTTCTCTCCCCAAAGTTTCCCTGCCCTCTTCCCTCACGTTCTCTCCCCAAAGTTTCCCCTCCCTCTTCCCTCACGTTCTACCCCAAAGTTTCCCTCCCTCTTGGCCCTCAACCCTTCTCTCCCCAATATCCCTCCACTCTTCCCTCCTCTTCCCCAAACCCCTTCCCCTCTCCCCTCCCTCCTTCCTCAAACCCTCACACTGCTCCCTCACCAAACGAACTCCCTCCCCCTCCTCCTCCAGGTGCCGCCCACAGAACCCTGGAGATCCAAACTGTGTCCCATGCCTCCCCACCACGTCCGTCGAGGTCACCACACCTGTGGGCATCCCGGCCAACCTCACCTGCGGCGTCATGCAGCTCGGGGACAAGAAGGTGAGAGGGAGGAGAGGAAGGGAGGCCAGACTTAACATCGTCCTTAAGGACTTGGGTGAGGAAGGAGATGAGGAGGGAAAGAGGAGATGAATGTGAGAAGTGAGGAGAGAAAAGGAGGTCTGAGTTCACCTATTCCTTTCTGTTCGTTGGTGAAAGAGAGGAAAAGGAGATGAGGATAAAGGTGGTGAGGGGATGAGGAGAAAGGTGGTGAGGAGATGAGGAGGTGAAGAGGAGATGAAGGTTAAACGTGAGGAGACAAAAGGAGCTCTAAGTTCATCTATACGTATTCCTGTCCTTGGGTGAAAGAGGAGAAAGCGGAGGTGAGGAGCAAGAATAAGCAAGAAGAGAGGAGACAAAAGGAGCTCTAAGTTCATCTATACGTATTCCTGTCCTTGGGTGAAAGAGGAGAAAGCGGAGGTGAGGAGCAAGAATAAGCAAGAAGAGAGGAGACAAAAGGAGCTCTAAGTTCATCTATACGTATTCCTGTCCTTGGGTGAAAGAGGAGAAAGCGGAGGTGAGGAGCAAGAATAAGCAAGAAGAGAGGAGACAAAAGGAGCTCTAAGTTCATCTATACGTATTCCTGTCCTTGGGTGAAAGAGGAGAAAGCGGAGGTGAGGAGCAAGAATAAGCATGAAGAGAGGAGACAAAAGGAGCTCTAAGTTCATCTATACGTATTCCTGTCCTTGGGTGAAAGAGGAGAAAGCGGAGGTGAGGAGCAAGCATAAGCAAGAGGAGAGGAGACAAAAGGAGCTCTGGGTTCATCTATTCCTTCCTCTCCCTGGTTTTCCTCTGTGAGGGTTGGAAAGAGAAGGTAAGGGGCAGGTAAAGAGGCGAGGTGGAAATAGAAGACACACGGTGAGCAGAGATGAGGGGGAAGAAAGTGATAAGAGGTAAGGGAAAAGGAGCTCAGAATTCGTCCATTCCTTCCTTGTTAATGGTTTTCATGGGAGAGGGTTACGAGATGAGGGAAAGGTGAGGAGATGAGGTGAGAAGAGAAGAGGTAAAATGGTGGAAAGAGTAGAGGAAATGAGTGATTAAAGGAGTTCGGAGCTAACCTAGTCCTTCTGTTCCTGGTTATACTGTGTGAGAGTTGGAAAAAGGAGATGGAGGACAGGTGAGGAGATAAGGTGAGAAGAGAAGAGGTAAGAAGGTGAAAAGAGTAGAGGAAATGGGTGATTAAAGGAGTTCAGAGTTAACCTAGTCCTCCTGTTCCTGGTTATACTGTGTGAGACCTGGAAAAAGGATATGAAGGACAGGTAAGAAGAGAAGGTGAGAAGAGGAAAGTGAGAAGAGAGGAAAGAAAGTGAGAAGAGAGGAAAGAAAGTGAGAAGACAGGGGAGAAAGGGAGGTCTGAGGTCACCTATTCCTGCCTCTTCCTGCTCTTCTTGGATGAAGGTTAGAAGGAGGAGATGAGGGGAAGAAGGTGTGGTAAAGGTGAGGAGATGAAAAGGAGACAAGAAGGTGTGGTAGAGGTGAGGAGATGAAAAGAAGAAAAGAAGGTGTGGTAGAGGTGAGGAGATGAAAAGAAGAAAAGAAGGTGTGGTAGAGGTGAGGAGATGAAAAGAAGAAAAGAAGGTGTGGTAGAGGTGAGGAGATGAAAAGGTGACAAGAAGGTGTGGTAGAGGAGATGAAAAGGTGACAAGAAGGTGTGGTAGAGGTGAGGAGATGAAAAGGAGACAAGAAGGTGTGGTAGAGGTGAGGAGATGAAAAGGAGACAAGAAGGTGGTAGAGGTGAGGAGATGAAAAGGAGACAAGAAGGTGTGGTAGAGGTGAGGAGATGAAAAGGTGACAAGAAGGTGTGGTAGAGGAGATGAAAAGGTGACAAGAAGGTGTGGTAGAGGTGAGGAGATGAAAAGGTGACAAGAAGGTGTGGTAGAGGTGAGGAGATGAAAAGGTGACAAGAAGGTGTGGTAGAGGAGATGAGATGAAAAGGAGACAAGAAGGTCTGGTAGAGGAGGACATGAAAGGTGACAAGAAGGTGTGGTAGAGGTGAGGAGATGAAAAGGTGACAAGAAGGTGTGGTAGAGGTGAGGAGATGAAAAGGAGACAAGAAGGTGTGGTAGAGGTGAGGAGATGAAAAGGTGACAAGAAGGTGTGGTAGAGGTGAGGAGATGAAAAGGTGACAAGAAGGTGTGGTAGAGGTGAGGAGATGAAAAGGTGACAAGAAGGTGTGGTAGAGGTGAGGAGATGAAAAGGTGACAAGAAGGTGTGGTAGAGGTGAGGAGATGAAAAGGAGACAAGAAGGTGTGGTAGAGGTGAGGAGATGAAAAGGAGACAAGAAGGTGTGGTAGAGGTGAGGAGATGAAAAGGTGACAAGAAGTAGTGGTAGAGGTGAGGAGATGAAAAGGAGACAAGAAGGTGTGGTAGAGGTGAGGAGATGAAAAGGTGACAAGAAGGTGTGGTAGAGGTGAGGAGATGAAAAGGTGACAAGAAGGTGTGGTAGAGGAGATGAAAAGGTGACAAGAAGGTGTGGTAGAGGTGAGGAGATGAAAAGGTGACAAGAAGGTGTGGTAGAGGTGAGGAGATGAAAAGTTGAAAAGAAGGTGTGGTAGAGGTGAGGAGATGAAAAGAATAAAAGAAGGTGTGGTAGAGGTGAGGAGATGAAAAGAATAAAAGAAGGTGTGGTAGAGGTGAGGAGATGAAAAGGAGACAAGAAGGTGTGGTAGAGGTGAGGAGATGAAAAGGAGAAAAGAAGGTGTGGTAGAGGTGAGGAGATGAAAAGGTGACAAGAAGGTGTGGTAGAGGTGAGGAGATGAAAAGGAGACAAGAAGGTGTGGTAGAGGTGAGGAGATGAAAAGGTGACAAGAAGGTGTGGTAGAGGTGAGGAGATGAAAAGGTGACAAGAAGGTGTGGTAGAGGTGAGGAGATGAAAAGGTGACAAGAAGGTGTGGTAGAGGAGATGAAAAGGAGACAAGAAGGTGTGGTAGAGGTGAGGAGATGAAAAGGAGACAAGAAGGTGTGGTAGAGGTGAGGAGATGAAAAGGAGACAAGAAGGAGAGGAACAGTGAAAGGAGACAAGAAGGTGTGGTAGAGGTGAGGAGATGAAAAGGAGACAAGAAGGTGTGGTAGAGGTGAGGAGATGAAAAGGAGACAAGAAGGAGATGAAAAGGAGACAAGAAGGTGTGGTAGAGGTGAGGAGATGAAAAGGAGACAAGAAGGAGATGAAAAGGAGACAAGAAGGTGTGGTAGAGGTGAGGAGATGAAAAGGAGACAAGAAGGTGTGGTAGAGGTGAGGAGATGAAAAGGAGACAAGAAGGAGATGAAAAGGAGACAAGAAGGTGTGGTAGAGGTGAGGAGATGAAAAGGAGACAAGAAGGTGTGGTAGAGGTGAGGAGATGAAAAGGTGACAAGAAGGTGTGGTAGAGGTGAGGAGATGAAAAGGTGACAAGAAGGTGTGGTAGAGGTGAGGAGATGAAAAGGTGACAAGAAGGTGTGGTAGAGGTGAGGAGATGAAAAGGAGACAAGAAGGTGAAGATAGAGACAAGGAAAGGACTCTGAGTAGTAGTCTGCCATCATAAGAACATAAGAACATAAGAACGCAGGAGTCTGCAAGAGGCCGGTAGGCCTGTTCGAGGCAGCTCCTTTGAACGTAAGCTCCCGTGTATCTAACCCCACCTAATATCGCTGTCCATGAGTTTATCTTATCTATTTTTTAATGTGACAATTGTATTGGCACTCATCACATTACTGCTAAGCCTATTCCACTCATCCACCACCCTGTTAGTAAACCAATTTTTGCCTATGTCTCTGTTGAATCTGAATTTATCCAGTTTAAACCCATTACTTCGTCTCCTACCCGGTTCTCTTACCAACAAAACCTTCTGAATGTCTCCTTATTAAAGCCCGTCATCCATTTAGAAACCTAGATCATGTCTCCACGCAACCTTCGACTATCTAGAGAATGAAAGTTTAACTGCTTGAGTCTTTCCTCGTATGGCAAGTTTCTCAACCCCTGAATCATCTTAGTCATCCTCCTCTGCACCGATTCTAACATTTTGATATCCATTCTATAGTAAGGTGACCAGAACTGAACCGCATAGTCAAGATGAGGTCTAACTCCAACATGTGTGTGTGCCACCTGCCTTGATATCTCTCCCCCATAACCTTGATATCTTGATGAAGGCGCTCGCCATGCTCATCGCTCACGTCTCCAAGAGTAGCAGGAAATCATCGAGATGGCTCTAGAGGAAATGAACCTTTATGCTCATGCTGCAGCCTAAAAGATGAGAGCTATCAAGCAATGTCTCCACCAACCCTTGTAGCTTGCTGCCTTTTTGCTCCCTAAAAATCCCTTCACAACAGCCACCAATGAGTCCCAAGCTCTTTTTCCTACGTCAGTCATCGAGCTCGAGAAGTCTTGGCATTTCATTAACTTTCTGTCCCGTCAAAAACACCAGCCTTTATATTATCATAACTTAGGCCAGGAAATGTTGTATACATATGAATTTGAAACAGTCACCCTCCACATTAAGAGCTTCGACAAAGTGCTTCATTAGTCCTAGTTTAATATGAAGGGCTGGGAAGATGATTTTCTCTCTCTCAACAAGGGGTTGGTGCATGATATTCTTCTTCCCAACAGTCAAACTTTCTTTTTTTAACTGGCCAGAGTTTCTGTTCCCAAAGTTTGTCTTTCGCTCGGCTGTCCCTTAAACACAGGAAACACGGATATTTTGTATGCCCTCCTTGTTGGCCGAGTAAAAAGTTGACCATTTTCAGATCCACACATATGACCCATTTGTGTTAATCAAACTTGAGTAAGTCTAATACAGTTTTAATGTGTTCAGGATTCTCTTTTAAATGCACAGAGTGACCAGTAGGAGTAATACATATTTTAAAATCTTTTTTGAACTATCTATAAAGAGTCTCCATTCATGAGGATCATACTGTAGACTCGTGTAGAGCAACCATCGCTTTTAACAGATACAATATATTTATATATTTGCGTGTGTCTAGATAGATAAATAACTGTCTAAATAAATAGATAAAATGAATATCAACATATATGATTACCTGTGATATCTCTTATAGCTATGGCTGGGGCCAATATGGACCAGCCCATAGATAAAAAAAACTTGACGTGATAGAAAAAAACTATTGTCTTTTGTAAACTCAGTGACACCAAATTACCCAAAAACAGGTCTCAAACTTAGGTCACTAGAAAAAAGTTAAAACTTGTAGGCCAGTGAATTATTAGACACGCATCGCGCGTCCACACACACACACACACACACACACACACACACACACACACGCACACGCACCAATCACCAATTCATCATACCTTAGAATGCATCCTCACTCTACTCCTTCCCTTCCACTCCGTATTTCTTCCCATTTCTTCTTCTCTTTTCTCTGTTTCTCATTCACCTTACTCCCCATCCTCTCTCTCACATTATCCACCTCCCGTTCATCTCCAGTATTCCTTTCCTTCCTCGCTTCCTCCAAAGTTCCCTCCTGTTTCTACTTCTCGTTCTTCCTTCTCCTGTTCGTTCCCTTTTCTATCTTTTCGCTCCTTCTCCTCCTCCCTCTTCTCTTCTTCGCTTCTCATACAACTTACTCTTTTTCCCTCCCTCTCACATTTTCTACCTCCCGTTCATCTCCATTATTCCTTCCCATTCTCGTTTCTTAATGTCCTTCTCTCCCTCCTAAATTCCCTCCGTTTTCTACTGCTTGTTCTTCCTCCTTCCCTTCTTCAATCCCCTTTCTACCTTCCTCTCCTTCCTTTTCTCCCTCCCAGTTCCTCCTTCCCCTCCTCTTTTCCCATTCTTCCTGCCTTCATCCCAGACACTCTTTCAGCCTAATGATAACTCAGCCCTCCCTTCCCTGTTCCAACTTTGCAGCCCAGTAATTACTCTTAGGCTCCGTCCTTTGCCCTCTTATGATTCTATGTCCGCCGGGCCGTGGTTAGGTATGTGTAGTTAAGGCATATCAAGACCTGACACACACGAAAAAGTACTCAGATTTGGTCTAACTACTTTTTCTACTACTACTACTACTACTGCTACTACTACTACTACTATTACTACTACTACTACTATATTGTTTAAGAGAGAGAGAGAGAGAGAGAGAGAGAGAGAGAGAGAGAGAGAGAGAGAGAGAGAGAGAGAGAGAGAGAGAGAGAGAGAGAGAGAGAGAGAGAGAGAGAGAGAGAGAGAGAGAGAGAGAGAGAGAGAGAGAGAGAGAGAGAGAGAGAGAGAGAGAGAGAGAGAGAGAGAGAGAGAGAGAGAGAGAGAGAATGCAAAACAAGCAAAAAGGGAAGCAAGAAGGGAAGAGACAAATGGATTCTGCCCCGGAAACCATTCCATTTCTCAGGATGATCTGTCACGCTCCTTCGGCCCTTCGTCCTGCCATCCCGGATCCGACAAACTCCGTGATCGGCGCCTTTACGGTATTTTCGATTAACTTTATATTCCCGTCTGGTGGTTTTAAGAGGCAAGTCTTGCTCCAACCCATCACAGAACATCCAGAAAAGTATTTAAACACACAAAAAAACAGGAAAGAAGATGACTTGCTCGGCTCATGCTGCCTCCCGGAGGTCATTTGTGATGGTCTTTAGGACAGCCTTTGGGCCACTCGCGATGACTCCTTTATTCGAACAGGAAATCAATATACACATAGAGCTGGAGTTTAAAACAAGGTAATATATCGAGCGGCTCCCTACCAATGTGCTTGAAGCAAACCATAATCAGCAGTGTGTTGTTCTTGTCACGACCTATGGGCCTGAGACACAGAGGATAGACTTTCACGGCTTTTGGAATGGAAACTGCGAAGTGCCCAGAGAGGAATGGAGAGATTATTTCCAGGAGTCACTGTATCAGATCAAGAAGGAACTGCAAATGTATGAGAGAAAAGAGATAATTAGAAGACATAATAATGCCACTTAAAAATCCAATTGTCAAGACATATATAGGAATGAGGACTTCAGATTGATTAAAAGAGTGACGGAGAGAATTTAAATTAAATTAAATTAAATTAAATTAATGCTTATAAAAGCACTGAAGAGAAGGGCTTTCAGCAGATGGCGTGGTGATACAGAGAAGAATGAGGGACGCGTAGTAGAGGCTGTGAAGTAGAGGCACAAGACACGAACGAGTGGAAACGTTTGTGTGAGGCCGAGGACTTCTGCTGGGGAAAGTTACTGGGTGTTTGTGTTTATGAGATAGAGAGAGAGAGAGAGAGAGAGAGAGAGAGATCTGCTGTGATTTATTGATTATATCAGTGGTCAACACACTTTTTGCTGACTCAGGTTTTGTGGTTGTTTTTTTTTAGCTAATTTTGAGGTGCTGATGTTAAATATGGCATCCATTTTTTGCTAACACATCAGGTTTTCATTCTGTAGCACATCCCTATTTTATGATGTACTGTATGAATAATTTACTTTGTCAGGAGAGTTTACTAAGGCTCTTCGTCTCATCAGCTCTCCTCCTCTTACTGAAAGTCTTCTACCTGCTTTACTTTTGCTTTTTACTCTTTTTTTTTTCTTTTCTGTTATACATAGTGACAAAGTTTCTTCCTTACTTTATTTTCTTTTTTTCTTAGCCAGAGACGAGTCAAGTGATTCTACGTTATATTCATACTAGTTCATCTTTCAAGCTATGTGTAAATGCAAGTATTTTCTTAAGTCTATATCTCCTGACCTTTTTCTTCTTTTCCTCCTATTATGAATTCCTCTACTTATCTCACTTTTCTATTTATTTGTCTTTATATTTCCTTGCGGTTACTGTCTCTATCTTCCTATACATTCACCCGTTAAATATTTATATTCCTTTCCCGTAACCGACATGTATATCTAATGAAGCCGCACCATAGGAAGCCTGACGTGTTCCGTTCTAGCTTGTGTCTGTTCAAACACTTCTTGTTTTTTGCAGTGTCCTTTTCCTTCTCTTTCATCATCTTTTCTTACGTCTCTTTCCTCTGTCGACTCCTTCCTCTATATAGGTGCCCATTGCCGGCCTTTTCTTTTACACCAGTTAAAATTACTCAATCTTTTTCCATGTCATTTCAACTGTTTCAAAGGCTGCTGCTGAACCGTGATAGGCTGCAGATTTTGTCATGTAAATTATCTGCTGTTCGGCGCCCCATTAACGCTATAGTGCAGCACCAATAACGTCAAGCTGACCTTTCGATCGTACGGGGTCGGAGACGATCCACAGTCACAGGAGATGAGTGGAGGCCAGCAATGAGACTAAACCCGCTAACAGTGTGGAGAACAAACGTGGAGATGAAGGCAGCGTGGGGAGGCGGCCTAACCTGATGGACCTTCCCGGGAGCCTACCAGACGGATGGGGGTAACGGGAAGGGGAAGGAGGGGGAGGGGGAAGGGGGGAGGGGGGAGGGGGGAAATGGGAGCTACTAGGGTGTAACTTGTAAGTACTTAGGGGGCAGCGTTACCACCTAATGAGGTTAAGATAAGGGGTCTGATCGCCTACATATCAGGGTATTAGAAACGACCCACGAGCACGTTATAAGGGGAGAAGGAGGAGGAGGAGGAGGAGGAGGAGGAGGAGGAGGAGGCTATTGCTAGATTAAGAGATGGGAGATGTGGAGGAGAGAAAAGGCCCCCAAAAAGATAAAATAGAGAGAGGACTGGAAAAACGTAAAAGACGTCATGGAATAATCAGGGAAGAAAACAAGAGGAATAAGGAGATAAAAGAGGAGGAGGAGGAGGAGGGGAAAGGGTGGAAGTAAGATCAGGAGGAAAATGAATAAAAATGAATTCAAGAAGAAAAGCAAAGGAGAAAAAATGAAGAAAGACGAAACAGGAAAAAAAAAATGAAAAAAGATAAAGAAAACGAAATGAGAGGAAGTTGAAAATGAGAAGACTAAAAAAAACAAGAACCGAAAAAGAAGAACCAATGGAAAAAAAATGAAATAAAAAATCAAGAAAACAAACAAAACGTAGAAAAGAAACAAAGAAAACCATGACCTGAAAACGAAAGAACCGAAGGAAAAGACAAGAAAAGACGAAAAGAAACAGAACACGAAGACCAGAGGTAAGGCAAGTCGAGGTCACAATTTGAGACGAAGAAGTAGTGGGCAAAACCTTTCCCTCAAGAGCATTACGTCTGTCTGTCAGGCCCCGCCACGCCCCTGACCAGCGCCGAGGGGAAGCAGCACAACAGCCTGGCTCTCCACGCCCTTGTCACGCCCACACACACACACACACACTTAACTTTCTTCTTCATCCCTTCTTTATTCCCTCGTATTCTTGTTCTTGTCCTTCCCTTGCCTTACCAACTCATTCCCTCCTTCATTTCCTCCTGTTCTTTTTCCTCATCTTGTCGTCCCCTTATTTTCCTCATCCTATTTTCCTTAAAACCCATCCATGGTCTTCCTTTTATTTTCTTCCTTTCATCTATAGGTCTGGATTAGACTGAGCCGAAGAAAGGAAAAAGCGAGAGAAAGGGAAGGAAGTAAGGAAGGAGGGAAGGAAGGAATTAAAGGAAAAGAATGAAGGGTAGAATTACGTTTTAGTGGACATCATAATAAAAAGTGAAACATGAGTGAAGTGAATGAAAGGAGCGGCTGAAGAAAGCAAAAAAAGAATGAAAGAAGGCAGTGATGGGGGAAAGGTTGAATGGAGAGATGGATTGAAAGGAAGGACGAAAGTAGAAAGTGAATGAAGGAGGAGAAAGTTGGGATGCAAAGGACAGATGATCTGAGAGGAAGAACGAAAGAAGGAAGTGAAAGTTGGAAAGTTTAGTGGGCGCAACATCTGTGGTCATATGCCGGAGAGAGACAGAAGGGAAGGAATTATAGGAGAAGGAACAGACCCCAGGAGACGGGACACAACCCCGATTAATACCTGGTACCCATTCACTGCTGGGTGGACAGGGTGTAGGGTATCGGAAAAGCCGACAAAATTTTTCCATTCCGCCTGGGAATCGAACCGGCTCTCTCGGTTAGAGCCGAGTGTGCTAATCACTGCACTACAAGCCCTCTTAAGGAGAAAGAGAAGAAAAGGAAGAGAGGGAGGAGAAAAGGAAGAAGACAAAACAAGGAGGAACAAGAAATGGAAGTAAGAAGCGATAAAGAAGACGACAAAGAAAAGAAAAGAGAAAGAAAATAAAAGGAGATAAAGAGGCTGCCGGAAGATAAATTACGAACTGTTAAAGAGGAAATATGACGGAACGACTTATAAAGACTAGATAGGAGATAAGAAACAAAGGCAAATTGAGGCAGAGGAAGAGATAGAGAAAGGGAAAGAAAGAAAACAAACAAAATGTGTATAAATAGAGGACACACGGAATGCCAAGACAAGCGGAAGAAGAAAAAAATGGACTAAGAGGAAATTAGCCTGAAAAAAGTATAAATGAACTGAATGAGAGATAGAGGAAATGATGATGTGGAATGGCCAATGGCATGGAAGGAAAGGAGGGACAAAAAGGTGAAAGGAGAAAGGACGGGATGAAGGAAGCAAGGACAGACAGTAGGCGAAGGAAATGGTAGAATGACACGGAAAAAGAAAAGAAAAGAAAGCTGGAAAGGACGACAAGAACTCATGGGAAAAACAGGAGGAAGGAAAAAAGAGGAAAAGAACAATGGAACAATGGAAAATGAGAGGAAAGGAAAGCATGGATGGACTGAAGGACAGAGAGAGAGAGAGAGAGAGAGAGAGAGAGAGAGAGAGAGAGAGAGAGAGAGAGAGAGAGAGAGAGAGAGAGAGAGAGAGAGAGAGAGAGAGAGAGAGAGAGAGAGAGAGAGAGAGAGAGAGAGAGAAGGAGGGGGGACAATAATAAATGATTTAGTGTAGGTCACATGTTGGAAGGTGGGATGAGAAGGGAAGTATTAGAGGAAGCAGGAGGAAAGAGGAAGGAAGGAAAGAGGGAAACAACGAGGGACTTGAAGGAAAGGAAGAAGGAAAGAAAAAAAAAAAATGAAAAGTGAAGACCGAGTTAAAAATGTAAAGGAACGGACAGGGAAAAGGAAGAAGAAAAAACAGAGGAAGAAACAGACGAATGAACGAACAATCAAACGAAGGAAGGAAGGAAGAAAAACAAAGCAACAAAGCACACGTGAACAAGGAATAGAGGCAAATTCATGAGGGCAAAAATTAAGCTGGGAGGGAATGGAGGAAGAAAGGAAGAAGGAAAAAAGATAGGATGGACGAAAAACAGGAAGGGAGCGAGATAATAACATTAGTGCTCATATAAGGGAGGAAGAAGAAGGAAGAAGGGAAGGAAGAAGGGAAGGAGAGTGCTTAGAGGCAAAGAAGAGGAACCTTAAACCGATTAACTTCCCATTTAGGAATTCACACAAAGAACACATTAGAAGGAAGAACAAACAACAGCAGACCTGCTGGTCCTTACGAGGTTGTTTGTGACAAGCTACACTAACTATCTAATCAAAGGTGGAAGATGAAGGACAGCAAAGGCGAAGGCAGAAAGCTCCTCCTGAATTTGCCATCCCTCCAGCATCCAAAGCTGGCAGGAAAGGAAAAAGAACCATGCAGCATGAAAAACTGTATGGAATTTATGTAGGAAAGAGGAAAAGAACTACCATTACTGCTACCACTAACCAGGCGATAAGAAAGCGGACAAGGACACCAGTATTCGAAAGAACTTAACGTTGGTTACGACAATGAGTAATATCTTAGTTGCTGGGCTTGGATTCAAAACACTTTGTCTAATCTATTCTTGAAGGCCGTAACTGTTGTACTATCAACGACATCACAGGGTAGAGAGTTCAAACATTAACAACTCGATTGAAGAAGAAGTGTTTAGCTTCGTACGACGAGAATCTTTTGTACTAACTTATCTTCAAATTGTGATTTCTTCTTGTTCTATTTGATCGATCAATTGTAAAGTAATCTTCCGCATTAATATCACTGAATCCTTTAAACATTTTAAACACTTCTATTAGATCGCCTCGTATTTCTTCGTTTTGATAGGCTGAATAAATTACTCTTACTTTTAAGCCTTTGTTCATAAGGGACAAATTTATCAAACCTAGAAATCATCTTTGTTACTCTTCGTTGACCCTGTTCCAACTTTTCTTTCGTGTCTTTTCTTGGTAGTAGGGAGACCCAAAACTGTACATTAGTACTCTAGACCCAGGGTCAGAACCAACGAATTAAACAGTTTTAATATTACTTTTTCCGATTTATTTTAAAGACTCGTCCGATGAAGCCAACCAATTTGTTTGGCAGTTTTAACTAACCTCTGAACAATGCTGACTCGGGCCTTTAAATCGGTTTGATATAGTGATTCCAAGATTCACTCTCTAAATACAAAGCAAGAAGCACCAGTTACAATTGGGACCTCCCTTAATTGTTCTAATATTGACTGGGGACCGATGACTGGAGATCAAGAGGTCACAGGCTTATAGAAATGTGGAGGATTCGTTCCTCACCTGTTGTAACTCACCCAACAAGAGAAAACAATCTGCTGGATCTGGTATTAGTAAGCGACCACGACCTCATTCGCGACTGTACAGTTGGTGAGAAACTTAATGGGTGCGATCACCACTTAATCCGTTTTAATGTCAACATATGTCACAAACTCGTAGATAATCCGTCAGTGATACCAGATTACAAAAGAGGAAATTTCAACTTAGCCTGTGCGCTGCTTCCCCTACGACCTGGGACCAACTTGACATCACCGACAATACAATCGATAACGAGTGGAACGTCTTCAAAGATAAGATGTTCCAGGTAGAGAAGGCTACAGTGACTACGAAATCCAGGCGAGTAAATGGGGCCGTAGATCCACCGTGGATGACCAGAGAAATAAAAAGGGCAGTAAACCTAAAAAAAAGGAATTATAATTTATATTAATGAAAGAGAATGCTACGGCCGAAGCCAGCACACAGTACCACAACAGCCTCAGAGCTTGTCACAGCCTTATTCGAAGTAGCAAACGCAACTAAGAAAAAGCAAATAGCGCGAAATCAAAACAAACTCCAAGAAATTCTTCACGTACATAAGATGGAAAAAGAAAGTAAAATCCAATATTGGTCCCCTGACAGACGAGACTGGATCTGTAACTCAGGACAGTAAACAGATGCCCAGAATCTCAACAGTAACTTCGCATCCGTATTCACAGTCGAGGACATCGAAACCATTCCCGAGGGCCCTGACCCGCCGAGTGAGATCACCCTGGAAATTGACTCAATATGCGACCAAGAAGTAAAAAGTACTTGGACAAACTCGACACGAACAAGTCAACGGGACCCGACAGTTTGTCCTCGCGGTTATTAAAAGAGCTTAAACAACAAATACTTCAGCCACTCACTAACATATTCAACAGGTCAGTCTAACTGAACAAGGTCCCGGAAGACTGGAAGATGGCGAATGTAACACCGATTTTCAAAAAGGAGACAAAAGCGTTGCATTAAACTACAGGCCCATAAGTTTGACATCGGTGGCAGGAAAATACTCGAAAAGATTATTAGAGATAAACTTGTTAAGTTTCAGAAAACAATAATATAATCTCCGACACCCAGCATGGCTTCAGAAACATGCGCTCCTGCCTAATAAATTTATTAGACTTCTTCCAAGGTATATATAAGAACTGGGATGCCCACATCCCCAGTGATGTTAAATACCTGACTTTCAGAAAGCCTCGATAAGGTACCGCACGAGCGACTCCTTAAGAAACTGCACTCGGCGGCATTGGAGCCAATCTGATCGCGTGGATAAGAGATTGGCTCACCGACAGAAAACAACGAGTACTACTCAACGGACAGCCTTCCGATTGGCTTCCAGTCACTAGTGGAGTGCCTCAAGGGTCAGTGCTGGGACCCATCCTCTTTATCATATATATCAATGACCTAGAATCAGGACTGAGATCCACAATATCGAAATTTGCAGATGAGACCAAGGTGGTGGAGAAGCCCTCATAAAGACCGACTGCGAAATCATTCAGAAAGACCTCAATCACATTATCGAATGGTCGGAAAATGGCAAATGTCTTTTAATGTTGGCAATGCAAAGTCATGCACATTGGGTCCCAAATAGTAACCACACATACATCATGAATGGGAGACCTCTGCAGGCGATGCAGGAGGAAAAGGATCTTTGAGTCACCATCAGCAGTGACCTGAAACACGCGAATCACTGTAAAAGAGCATACAACAAAGACAACACTATGCTCGGGTTCTATAGCGAGGAACTTCGAGTGTAAAACGCCAGACGTGATGCTATCCTTGTATAATTCTATGGTAGGACCGCACCTCGAGTGTGCAGTACAGTTCTGGTCTCCTAATTACAGAAAGGACATTGCTTTACTGGAAAGGATTCAAGGACGCGCCACAAAGATGATTCCAACCTTAAGGGGTCAACCGTACGAGGAACGACTAAAGCGACTCAATCTCTTTACATTGGAGAAAAGACGCCTACGAGGGGATATGATTCAAGTCTTCAATTATCTGAATAAGTTCAATAACGTCGATTACCCAAATTCTTACAACTGCAAACCAACTCAAGAACTAGAAATAACGGTTTACACATTCAGTCGGGTCGATGTAACACAGACATTGGAAGGAGTTTTTCAAACCGAGACATCCGCCACTGGAACAATCTTCCTCAGAAGTAGTAAATGCGAATACCATCGACTCCTTCGAATATAGAATCGACTGTCATTTCGCTGCGTCGGGAGTAAACTGAATAACGAGGGGCTTTCTTCTGCTCCTCAATATCGAGGTGCTTTCATCTGCTCATCAAGCCCCAAGTGGCGGTCGAGCAGATAAAATCACCCAAGGGCGACCTCAATGAGCCAATAGGCTTTCTGTTGCCTGCATTTTTGTTTCCAAGTTTCCATGTATCCTCCTCCTCCTCCTCCTACTCCTACTTATACTCCTACTACTACTACAACTACTATAGTCTGTTCAAAGTAAGTGTTCCTCTGGCGCCTCAGCAGTGTTTGTAACGCCACACCTGATTGGCTGGCTCTCTCGGCTCACGACCTGATTGGCTGGCTTCCTCTCTCGGCTCACGACCTGATTGGCTGGCCTCCACTCGGCTCACGACCTGATTGGCTGGCCTCTCCGGCTCACGACCTGACTGGCTGGCCTCCTCTCGGCTCACGACCTGACTGGCTGGCTTCCTCTCGGCTCACGACCTGATTGGCTGGCCTCCTCTCGGCTCACGACCTGATTGGCTGGCCTCCTCTCTCGGCTCACGACCTGATTGGCTGGCCTCTCTCGGCTCACGACCTGATTGGCTGGCCTCTCTCGGCTCACGACCTGATTGGCTGGCCTCTCTCGGCTCACGACCTGATTGGCTGGCCTCCTCTCGGCTCACGACCTGATTGGCTGGCCTCCTCTCGGCTCACGACCTGATTGGCTGGCCTCCTCTCGGCTCACGACCTGATTGGCTCCTCTCTCGGCTCACGACCTGATTGGCTGGCCTCCTCTCTCGGCTCACGACCTGATTGGCTGGCCTCTCTCGGCTCACGACCTGATTGGCTGGCCTCCTCTCGGCTCACGACCTGATTGGCTGGCCTCCTCTCTCGGCTCACGACCTGATTGGCTGGCCTCCTCTCGGCTCACGACCTGATTGGCTGGCCTCCTCTCGGCTCACGACCTGATTGGCTGGCCTCTCTCGGCTCACGACCTGATTGGCTGGCCTCCTCTCGGCTCACGACCTGATTGGCTGGCCTCCTCTCGGCTCACGACCTGATTGGCTGGCCTCTCTCGGCTCACGACCTGATTGGCTGGCCTCCTCTCGGCTCACGACCTGATTGGCTGGCCTCTCTCGGCTCACGACCTGATTGGCTGGCCTCCTCTCTCGGCTCACGACCTGATTGGCTGGCCTCCTCTCGGCTCACGACCTGATTGGCTGGCCTCCTCTCGGCTCACGACCTGATTGGCTGGCCTCCTCTCGGCTCACGACCTGATTGGCTGGCCTCCTCTCGGCTCACGACCTGATTGGCTGGCCTCTCTCGGCTCACGACCTGATTGGCCTTCTCTCTCGGCTCACGACCTGATTGGCTGGCCTCTCGGCTCACGACCTGATTGGCTGGCCTCCTCTCTCGGCTCACGACCTGATTGGCTGGCCTCCTCTCTCGGCTCACGACCTGATTGGCTGGCCTCCTCTCGGCTCACGACCTGATTGGCTGGCCTCTCTCTCTCGGCTCACGACCTGATTGGCTGGCCTCCTCTCTCGGCTCACGACCTGATTGGCTGGCCTCTCTCTCGGCTCACGACCTGATTGGCTGGCCTCCTCTCGGCTCACGACCTGATTGGCTGGCCTCCTCTCTCGGCTCACGACCTGATTGGCTGGCCTCCTCTCGGCTCACGACCTGATTGGCTGGCTTCCTCTCGGCTCGTGGAGACAAGTCACCCATACATGCTCTTGGTGTTAAATGTTATTCTTTTTTATTTACCATATCTCACATCTTAGAGAAGATAGACAATTCCACTTAACACCATCACACGAAGCAGTAATTGTAGATCCTAAATATGCTTGTCACACCTCGGTAAAACAAAAAGTAGTGAAATATTGACGAGCATAAGTGAAAGAACGGTTCTGAAATGTTTGTACGTATGCTATGCTGCTGCTAATGATGATGACGGTAATGGCAATCAGAATATTAAATAGTAAATTAGTACCAGTGAGCTGGTTATGTATTGTGTAACGCTTTCCACAGCTACCCACGCCCCAGTAACACCAACTCCTGCAGCCACCCGCTGAAAAAGCTGCAACGCCAACATCACTCCGCCGCAGATTCAGTATAACACTCTCAATAGCGTTACTTTATTTTCTGATCGACTGAATCTCTTATTCACGATACTTGGTCACCTCCAGTTAAATAATTTACTGGCAACTACTGGACATTTCCGAAGTCTGTTATCTTGTACTTGTGGTGCTGGGTGACGCAACACGAGATAACATTCCTCCGTGCAACACTGCAACACCAAGCCTGGCGCCCAGCACCCGCTTCTGCGTTACAAGGTTGGTCCATGTGACTAATAGGCGGAGCTCGCTCGAATGACAATCGGCGAATCTTAATAGATCGCCTTTTTAGCGGTGCTGCCATTATTTCTCCTTTAAGTTAAGAGCCACAACACCGCTTCGCTGCTGCTGCACAGCTTATCAGTCCGTCAACATAAAAAGCTCGAAAGTGCAACCAACACGCGGACGTAAAGGAAGCAGCGTCCAGGGCAGTGTTTGGGCGTGCGTCCAGAGACAGTTGTGTGTACCTGTGGCTGTGTCTGAAGCTTAATTGTTTTGTTACTGTGGAAAGAACGATAATTGAAAACCAAGAGTTATGGGAAGATTAAAATGGGCTAAGGGTTGTTTAGTATAGTAAGAGAAAAGTGTAACCGGAGGAAGAGAGAGCCTCGCCTGGGTCTGGGGGAAGGGGAGGAGGACCCCCACACCCATGGACAGGCTCAGATGATGACGGGGGCGCCGCCGCTGCAGAGGGGGAAGGACGTCGGCAGGGGCGGCGGCCCCAATGCACATGATGATGATGATGATGATGATACACCGTCCTTGCCAAGGGGGAGGGCGTCGGCAGGGGCGGCGGGGGCAGCGGCCCCATATTCACATGATGATGATGATGATGATGCACCGTCCTTGCCAAGGGGGAGGGCGTCGGCAGGGGCGGCGGGGGCAGCGGCCCCATATTCACATGATGATGATGATGATGATACACCGTCCGTGCCAAGGGGGAGGGCGTCATAGGGGCGGCGGGGCAGCGGCCCAATATTCACATGATGATGATGATGATGATGCACCGTCCTTGCCAAGGGGAGGGCGTCATAGGGTGGCGGGGCAGCGGCCCCAGATCCACATGATGATGATGATGATGATACACCGTCCTTGCCAAGGGGGAGGGCGTCGGCAGGGCGGCGGGGCAGCGGCCCCATATTCACATGATGATGATGATGATACACCGTCCTTGCCAAGGGGAGGGCGTCGGGGCGGCAGGGGCAGCGGCCCCATATTCACATGATGATGATGATGATACACCGTCGCCAAGGGGAGGGCGTCGGTAGGGGCGGGGCAGCCCCATATTCACATGATGATGATGATACACCGTCCTTGCCAAGGCGTCGACAGGGGCGGCGGGGGCAGCGGCCCCACATTCACATGATGATGATGATGATGATACACCGTCCTTGCCAAGGGGGAGGGCGTTTCGGGGCGGCGGGGCAGCGGCCCCATATTCACATGATGATGATTCACCGTCCTTGCCAAGGGGAGGGCGTCGGGGCGGGGGGCAGCGGCCCCATATTCACATGATGATGATACACCGTCCTTGCCAAGGGGGAGGGCGTCGGCAGGGGCGGCGGGGGCAGCGGCCCCACATTCACACGATGACATACATACAGTTGACTCGCGAGTCGGGACAAAGACAACGATGAAGACAGGACGAACATACAGGTGACTATGGCGGTGGGAGGAGCCGCGAGTCTGACAAAGACGACGATGAAGACAGGACGAACACACACACATCGCCGCGGTGGGTCGTGCAGTCCGCGGTGGAGGGTGGTGGCGTAGTCCCTCCTGCTGCTGCTGGCGTGGACGGCCAAGGCGTGGTGAGGGCCGCCGTGGTCGTGGTGGCGGAGGAGTGGCTCGGTGGCCAGGAGCAACACGGCCTCGTGGGGTGGGGGTTCCCCAAGTGCAGAAGGGAGGCGGTGCTCTCCTTGGGGCCGCCAGGTCCGGACCAGGACGGGCTCTCGCCACACCGATGGTTGCGTCCAAACCAACAGTTTAACCCAAACAAAAAGAAAATACAGCTGATGGTGCATCGAGAGAGAAATGTTGTGCTAAGGACAATGTGAGATGGTGAAGAGAGGCGAGGGTTATGTTGAGGGGGAGACGGCTGTGTTGATGGCGGCCGATGACGAAAGCGGGAACTTGCTTCTTTCCTCCCTCTCTCCCTTCTTTTCATCTTTTTCTCTTCTTCCCATTTCATCATTGCTCTTGCACGGAGCCATTAAAAAAGTGTTCAAAGTAGGTGTTCCTCTGGCCCCTAGGCAGCGTTTGTAATGACGCTCCTGATTCTTTATAGCATGCAATGGTTTGTATCAGCACTGACTCAATATTTGCTGCAAATATGTGAAAGTGTTACAAACGTTTCAGACCCGTTCCTTCACTTATACTCGTCCTGATTTGTTTACTTTTGTTTTAATGAGTTGTGACAAGCATATTTATGGTCTGCAATCACTGCTTGTATAACGGTGTTAAGTATAACTGCCCAGCCTATCTTGTACAATGTGACCTGAGGCAAATAATATAAGAAACATTTACCACCAAGAGCATGTCTGACTTGTCTGAGTGACTGTCGCCTCCACGAGAGGCGGAGAGGAAGAGGCCAACCGGGGCGAGAACCGAGGGGAGCCCAGACAATCAGGTGCGTCGTTAAAATGCTGCCTAGGCGCCAGAGGAACTCTGACTTTGAACAGACTATAGTACACTACTACTACTATGCCCTTTCCTCCCTCTCTCTTCCTATTCCTTCTCGTTTCATTCTTATTCTCTCTTCAATTTCTCTCCTCCTCCTCCTTCTCCTCCTCCTCCTTCCTCATCCTCCTCCTCCTTCTTCTCCTCCTCTTCTTCTTCATCCTTATCTTTCTTTTTCCTTTCCTTTTCTCTTCATTCTCGACCCCTTTATCCTTTTCTCTATCTCCTCTCTCCTCTTCCTCCTCCTCCTCCTCACGGTCTTCTTCTTCCCACAGAACCGCTGCGAGCACCCCGTCAACGAACTGGTGGAGATGATCAACAAGAGGGACTCCAAAATCCACCACCACGTTCGCTCTCTCTCTTCGTCATGGCGGAGCTCATCGACACTTTACCCAACCCGCAGCAGTTCAACGCCGCCCCTTCCACGCTTCTAGGACCCACGGGCGGCTGGGGGCGGGCGTGGGCGGCGGGCGTGGCTTTGGTGGTGGCTGGGCGACTTCTATGTGACCCCGGTGTTGGTTTAGCCTTGAGGATAGTCGAGGGTTTGACCGACTTCGTGTGGTACGGCTTAAGGAGACCAAGGGTTGCAAGGACGCGGTGCCTCCTGCATAGCCTCGTCTTCCTGGCATTTGGAGTACCTCAGGATAGGTTTTGAGGGTTTTGATAGCGATACGCGTCTCCTCCTTTCCTCCTCTTCCTCTGCCGAAGAATTAGTAGTGGAGAGGAGTGAGTGAAGTTACGTGCGTGCGTGAGGAGTGAGTGGTGTGGAGAGGATGCGGGGAGTGAGTGTCAAACTATCCCTGGCATCACAGAACAGTCCATGAAAGGCCTAGCAACTTCTATATACGAGAAGCTTTTCAAACAGGCGAACTGAGACGTTTAAGAATACGGGCTTACGAGTCGTTGCTTCCGGCGTCCAGCGATGTACAAAACCTAATCCTACGCTTACGCTTTGTCTGTCGTATAGCCAACCAACATTTACTTTTGGAAGTCGTCAGTTATTAAAGCGATGATTAAAAAAATACAATAAAAACAACAAAGAGTACATACATAACCATAATAAAGCTGTTTGATGTGTCACTAATCGCTTATTATGTCATTGCAGTCAGGTCAGTCTCATCGGTGACTTTCGTGGTTGTATTCTATTGTTTCTCTGATGCTATGGGCCAACGAATTTAGCTTTTTTCGTCTTGTTTTCCTTCTCGGGTGATGGTTGCCGGCCGCATATTCCCAATCTCTACGGGTATGTGTTCCCTGAGTCAAGACGCTGGGCTGTAGAAGCGAAACTAACCACGGGGTGTTCTGGATAATACTCTCATTGTGATTCCCACTCAAAACTGGAATACGTAACTTCTACTTAATCTAACGTAACCTCCCCTGTTCAAGGGTGGCTGTAGCTTCGAAACCAACCACGGGTGTCCTGGAAAATACTCTGTCACAGGAGAACGCCAGTCTTCGTCGACAGACTGACTTGGTCAGCTCGACTGACGTAAGCCGATTGAGTCGGTCTGTCGGCACCTTCCCCCTTCTGACGGGCTCATTATAGCCCCTTCAGACACCCCCCGCTGGAGGGCTCTTTCAGAGCCCAGCGAGCCATCGCGCGGGCGAAACTCCAACAACGACAACTCTCCTTGTGATTTCCACTCAAAATTACCTAAATTGACTCAACTATACCTAACTTAACCTAACCTGACCTGTTCAAAAATGGGCGCCACATCCCCTGTACATAGAAGGAAATATACACGCTGCCTGCCTCCATCGACCGTTCTTTTCTTCTCTTCGCAAATCATATCATTAAAATACATTATATATATATATATATATATATATATATATATATATATATATATATATATATATATATATATATATATATATATATATATATATATATATATATATATATATATATATATATATATATATATATATATATATATATATATATATATATATATATATATATATATATATATATATATATATATATATATATATATATATATATATATATATATATATATATATATATATATATATATATATATATATATATATATATATATATATATATATATATATATATATATATATATATATATATATATATATATATTAATACTACTTAAGTTCAGAGATTATCATTGCTATTGTGTGTCATCACTTCAAACATCTCCATTAGCTAGCAACAACATTCGGGTCAGGTGGATGTTTATTATGTGACAGCGAGCATTTATTGTTTGAAAGAAATTTTTGGCTGTGAAACCCTCCTCCCTCCTCCTGTGGACCACACCTGCTGGCAACCCCTAACCCCCACCCCTAACTAGGTCCGTCACCCGCTGAAGTCTAGGGTTGCTGTCTGCCACTTTTCATTACGTGCTGAGCTGGGTTGACTTGGGAAGAAGAGAAATCTGTTTGGGAACTTCAAAAGGAGTCACTCAGTGAGGTTTCGTATTTTAATCTGAATCGGCTGCTCTGCTCGATTACTTTATCCTGCACAGCCTAAAAGTAAACAGTGTGTGCTAATTCTCAAGGAAGGTTATGTATTTCAAGTGCATGATGTAATAATATTATATAACTAATAAGTTCTCGTAAAAATGGTAATGAGAACTTGGGAATTGTGTAATGAGGTAGTTTTCATAACTGGCAACCCTGCAGCGGAGAAGGGCGTGGGGTGGGCGTGCAGGGGACGGAGGCGTGTGGGCGTGCAGGCGTCAGGGCTCATGGCGTCAGGCTCCCCGCGGCCTGGCGTCCTCGACGGGAGAATGAACGCAACAGATCCTTCACACGCCCGAACAACTTTCCTCTGTGTATATACGTGTACATGTCATGTTATGTCCGTCAAAATAAATATGTTTTACAAGAAAATGCATTCTCCTTTTGTTTTCCATCGGTATATTGTCAGTGGCAGGAGTGGTGTAGATTATGTAGACAAGGGCACTTTTTTTTCATTGCAACAAATAGCATTAGCCTCTCTTTTCCATCGGTACATCGTCAATGGCAGCAGCGATGTAGATCAGGTAAACAGACACTATTTTTTCTTTCCCATGAGAGATGAGAACTGCTCACTCTCTGCTTCGGATCGTGTTTGCTTCCAATTCTAAGGTGCTTCAAGTTTTGTGGAATTTGAACTAAGGGTTTATGTGCAGGGAAACTATAGTGCACATTCTAATTATCTGTATTTCTTTATGAAACGCATAATACAATATGAGGAACAATGAAGTTAAATTGGCAGTCGTGCTGGGAAGACCGACGATCGTTTTCTCATTGCCAAGTTAACAGCTCAATGAGGCTGGGTTGGGGAAACTTAAGGGGCTATTACACTGGGCAAATTTTCCGTGGATCTTCAATCAAACCACCATCTCCGCTGGCATGGTTCTCATATTTCCGTGGTTTTCTGACGTGTCCACGATATTCCAAAGCTACAGTAGTTTTCAACGAAGGACGAAGGTATTGCTCACCATCATCAGCAGCAGCAATAACAAGAAACAAATGAAAACCACGCCAGCGGAAATCGTGGTTTGACTGAAGATCCACGAAAATTTGCCCAGTGTAATAGCCATTTTAGGCATCAGAATGCTAAAAACACTGAGAAATCAAAATTCTTACCCACGAGAACCACAATGAAGTAAAAACGCAGGAACTTGAACGATGTAACAAGGGAGAAAGTGATTATTTGTAAACTATCTCTCTCTGGAGTCGCTGTGGTCACCTGAAGCCTGCCTGTTGTACCCCCACCGTGATATCAAATTCTTACCCACGAGAACCACAGTGAAGTAAAACACAGCAACCTGGATGATCTAACAAGGTGGAAAGTCATAATTTTGTTCACTAGCTCCATCTGACGGCGCTGTGGTCAACTCAAGCCTACTAAGTTGCCAGAGGTTCCTTTCATACCCTGTTTTTGGTGCCAGTTGTTCAGCAGGTTAGGGAGAGGAGGGATGTGTTGCAGCAGAGTGGATCGCTTACTCAAGACTTGCAGGAGTTGGTGACTGGGTGTTACCTGGGCGTTACCGGCACCACTTATACCAATGTAAGTTATCTGAGGGCCTCGTATATATTTTTAGTGTGTGTGTGTGTGTGTGTGTGTGTGTGTGTGTGTGTGTGTGTGTGTGTGTGTGTGTGTGTGTGTGTGTGTGTGTGTGTGTGTGTGTGTATTTACCTATTTGCATTTACCTATTTGTAGTCTTCAGGGCCCGAGCTAACCTCTAATAGTCCCGTCTCCATATCTACATTCATCCAGCCAGTGTGTGTGTGTGTGTGTGTGTGTGTGTGTGTGTGTGTGTGTGTGTGTCTGTGTGTGTCTGTGTGTGTGTGTAATTCAGTCATGTTGGATAATATGTGGAAGCCTATAGAACCGAAGCTTAATGTGCATCGTAACAAGTTGTGACAGCCTGGGTAAATGCATCTTGTGTAGTACTTGATTAAGCTAACTATCGCACAGCCTTGGGACGTGACGCTGGTGGTGACTCGTGAGTTGTACCTATCACTCACCAACAGGACTCACCCATAAGTTCCATGGGTTTCCTAATCTAACTAACTTCCTAATGATCTAACTACCTCAGCATTAGTTAGTCATGTTGGCAAAGTTGACGTGTAATACCGATTTGTACCGTGATTGTTGAATAGTGTGTTTACGTTTTTACAGTTTAATGAGGCTGGGTTGGGGAAACTTAGGCATCAGAATGCTAAAAACACTGAGATATCAAATTTCTTACCCACGAGAACCACAATGAAATAAAAACGTAGGAACTTGAACGATCTAACAAGGAAGAAAGTGATTATTTGTCAACCATCTCTCTGGCGTCGCAGTGGTCACCTGAGGCCTGCCTGTTGTACCCCCACCGTGATATCAAAATTCTCACCCACGAGAACCACAGTAAAGTAAAAACACAGCAACTTGGATGATCGGCTCCCAGGCTGACGAGAGGGCCACGGAGGGCAGAAACCTGAAAAACTACGCGACGCCATTCTGAACGAGGTGACGGTAGTTGAGTGCGTGAAAGGCTGTCGGGTGTTCAGGTATTTATATCGCTTCCTTTATGTACTTCCGTTATAGCTTGGACAGGTTTGGGATAGGTATTTGGAGTTATTTTTGTTGTTAAGGTAAGTTGTTGACTGTAGTGATGCCTCGGTGCCGTATGTATAGAGCCAGTAGGCCTATCCTCAAACGCTTTCGCCTCTCACATCAGTTATTTCCAAAGGCCGAAAAGGAGGTCAATCGAGGCCTAATAAAAAAAGTCATCACTACCACCAAGGTCATAAAACTAATGCCCCTGGAAATGCTCCCCACAACTTCTACAAACGCCTTGTCAAAGGTGTGTGCCTAGGTTTCGGAATATGGACAGTGCGTGGCCTTGAGGTATAGTTAAGTGCGTGGAAGGCTGCTGGGTATTCAGGTATTTGTATCACCACCTTTTTTTTTTTTACGTGTACGCCTATAGCGCCGGTAGGCTCTCTTGAGGGGCCTGGAGGGTAGTTGGCACCAGCCCGTCATGGCGCAGGCAAGTGTTTATAGTGGCGCCATCTTCTCTTGGCTCATGCTGCCTTCCGGAACTCCTTCGTGATTCACTTGGACGGTTTCCTCTAGAATCCGGGTTGATGGGTGGTCTTCAGGACAGCATGTGGGTAGTTTTAAGCCAATCGACGGTGACTGAAAAATCCGAGGTGGTAGCGTGGGGATTCGAACCCGCGTCGTCCATCACGCGGTGAATGTGGGCCCAGCACGCTACCACTCAGCCACCGCCTATCCCCGCCGCCTACTTACCGTTCTGGGTTCGACGGGTTTGGGAGAGATGTTTGGAGGTAGGTTTGTATGGAAGCTGCTTTTGTGTGGAAGGTTGTCAAGTGTTCAAGTATTCGTTTCTTCTTCAGAGTCGGTATTTTGGCGGAAAGATTATTTTCGTTCTACATTTGGATTGTCTCCTCTGCCTTAAAATGAATAAATATAACGTTCTGCTTTCCGCCCGTCGTTTGGGACTTCGTAGTGCAGTGGTTAGTACACTCGGCTCACAACCGAGAGAGCCAGGTTCGATTCCCGGAGGGTGGAAAAGTTGGGCGGCTTTTCCGATACCTTACGCCCCTGTCCACCCAGCAATGAATGGGTACCAGATATTAATCGGGGGTTGTGTCCCGTCTCCTGGGATCTGTTCCCTTCTCCTATAATTCCTTCCCCTTCTGTCTCTCTCCGGCATATGACCACAGATCTTGCACCGACTAAACGAAACTTTCCAACTTTTTTCACGCCTCGCATCTCGCCTTACTCAGGAAGGGAGAGCACGGGGTCTGTTTGGGTGTCTATCCACATTATCAGTCACTTACAACACGCGAAAGTAACGAGAAACATTTAGAACAGAGAACAAACATCTGTATATAGTGTCGTCAGGCTGTGTCCCGCCATATGGTTCTACTGCTGTTCACTGCAGTTGTTTTCGCTCTCACACACGCCTCAAGGATGTCAGTTCGCTTAAGGCTATTACACTTGACAAATTTTCCGTGGATCTTCAGTCAAACCACGATTTCCGCTAGCGTGGTTCTCATTTGTTTCTTGTTATTGCTGCTGATGATGATGGTGAGTAATACCGTCGTCCTTGGTGAAATCTACCGTAGCTTTGAAAGATCGTGGACACGTCAGAAAACCACGGAAATGAGAACCACGCCAGCGGAAATCGTGGTTTGACTGAAGATCCACGGAAAATTTGCCAAGTGTAATAGCCCCTTTGAACTGACATCCTTGAGGCGTGTGTGAGAGCGAAAACAACTTGCAGTGAACAGCATAAGAACCATATGGCGGGACACAGCCTGACGACACTATATACAGATGTTTGCTATCTGTTCTAAAGGTTTATCTCGACTCACAGAGATGAGAAAGCTGTCTATAAGCGTTATCAATCATAGGCTTGTGAAAGGAATGGAGAAACAGTTAAATCAAAGAGGAAATGCGTGTAGTATCGCCGCGCTGTCCGTCCTGCCCAAGGTCTCAATAAATTCATTTAGATCTTGGGCACACCCACGGCCGCAGGGGTGCTTCATTCAACACAATACAGGGAGATGGGGGACGCGCAGTCTAGTATGTAAGTCTGTGATTAATAGCCATGATCGGTTATGTTACGAATTCTTTCAATTTCAATCTGAAGAACCACACAACACTGGTCATTCGCCAAGTGGTTGATTTCAGGCTTCTTGTACTTCACACAATTTATGCATTTCTTCTCAGCCATGGTGCACTTCTTTGATTTATGATCGCCAGCGCATTTATAACATTTTGGGGCTTCTACATTGTTCTTAGCAGTTCTTTTGGCCTCAAGACGGCCGTATCTCTGACAATGATAATATATAATTGCATGGTATCTATCTCTCACTGTGTATATTCCCCATTCTAATTTTAAATTGTCGTGATTCTTGTAAATCAGCTCTCTCACAGTTGGGTCGCACCTCAAAACATAGTGCATCGTGCCGCCAGCTGCAGAAATACTAAAATCAGCTCAATTTTATTCTCAACGCCCTGATTTGTGCGTAAGAACTCATTGCAGTCTAAGATGGTCTCTTTATTTTTCCTTGGTCTCCTCTTTGTGCACATTGCATATCATGATCTTTGGTTTCATTTCTCCAACACTCTTTATACTAATTTGCTCAACAGACTCCAATTTTTGAGCAGCCTCTTCCCTTGTGTTCTCATTGTCAAAGTTCATGACAATATTACCTCCATTTGTGAATCTTGAATCAGTTATTTCAATGCCATTCAACGCCTGGGAGACTTCATCCTTCACATATGTTGCCTTCTTTTCCTGGGTAGAAGCTTTCACAGCTAGGAGATTCTTCTTTACTTTCCTGCCTCTCTTCGCCACCTCAGCCAAACTGGATTCAGCGTGCTCGCACGAATCGTGTCAACAACTGATCCCAGCTCCTCATGCACCTTCTCAGCCTTTGATTTAACCTCATCTTTAAACACAAATTAGTCATGTACCGGATATCCGCATCCGCGGAACATCTGCATAATTTTTCAAATCCGCATCCGCAGTTCAGATGAATGAAACATCTGCATCCGCATCCACATCCGCAGTTCAGATGAATGAAACATCTGCATCCGCATCCACATCCGCAGTTCAGATGAATGAAACTTCTGCATCCGCATCCACATCCGCAGTTCAGATGAATGAAACATCTGCATCCGCATCCATATCCGCAGTTCAGATGAATGAAACATCTGCATCCGCATCCACATCCGCAGTTCAGATGAATGAAACATCTGCATCCGCATCCACATCCGCAGTTCAGACGAACGAAACATCTGCATCCGCATCCACATCCGCAGTTCAGATGAATGAAACATCTGCATCCGCATCCACATCCGCAGTTCAGATGAATGAAACATCTGCATCCGCATCCACATCCGCAGTTCAGATGAATGAAACATCTGCATCCGCATCCATATCCGCAGTTCAGATGAATGAAACATCTGCATCCGCATCCACATCCGCAGTTCAGATGAATGAAACATCTGCATCCGCATCCACATCCGCAGTTCAGATGAATGAAACATCTGCATCCGCATCCACATCCGCAGTTCAGATGAATGAAACATCTGCATCCGCATCCACATCCGCAGTTCAGATGAATGAAACATCTGCATCCGCATCCACATCCGCAGTTCAGATGAATGAAACACCTGCATCCGCATCCGCATTTGTGATAAAATAAATATCCGCATCCGCATCCGCACCCCACAAACAGGATGTGGCGGATATATTTATGCATTACAGATTCACAGACTCAGAGTTCAGAGCACAGACTACAGAGTACAGAGCTTGCAAAGTTGAAGATAATTAATTAATGCATGTTTACTTAATTATCAACTGAAATTACACCTTGTATTAATTTCCTTCCAAATTTACACAACCTAATGTGTCAAGAGTTTTGCGGAAGGGCAGAAGGAGGGAGATAATTTTACATAGTGACTATGAAGTATGGAGATAATTTTACATAGGGACCATGTAGTATGTGTGTATCATGTAAATTTGTAAAAGTATGCATGAATGTACTGTTTAAAAGTCACAACAAGTCAAAATTTAAATGAAACTGACTAAACGGAGGTACGAAGTAAACATTGCGGTAAATTGAGTCAGATCCTAAAAGTTTTTTTTAAATATTTAAACAACAAAAAAAGAGATTCGAAGTGGGATTGGGCCATTAACTGATAATTCGGGCAATATCGTGACAGATAGCCAACGCATAGCGAACACGTTGAATTCTTACTTCGCCCCGGTTTTTAATAGTAATTCTACCGATACTGCTGCTGTTCCTAAGCTGTCTTAACAAAATCCTGTTGCCTCCACCAAAACAACTAGGTCCTGTCCTCCGATTTTCCTCTCCTCATGTTTGATTCATTTACTTTTTACTGCAAAAATGATGGTCCCTCAAACTCCCCTTCACCAGCCCACCATCTCCGGCCTCACCTTGTCATCACACAGTTCTTTTACATCAATCTCTTCACAACATCCATTTGATCCAATAGTGTATAGCCCTGTTTATATTTTTAATGTTAAACTTATTGTTGGGTGTCTGTTTCCAGTAATATCTATTTTTTTTTCCTGCATCTTGGTACGTCTTCCATCAAGCTGTTCCACTTCTTCACACTGTCAGTTAACCCTTCATCCTTTCTTTCATGACATTTAAGTAATCCTCCTCCTGTTCTAATGCTGCAGCACTGAAATTGATATCTGATCTTGCATACTTTACCTGTCACCAGTAGCAGAAATATAATCTTTTGGGAAGGTTCTCCTACCAGATATTTTCTGCTCTCCCCAACAATTGAACAGATAGATGGAAATGGACAGTGAATAAAATAGTCAAACTGTATAGATATAAATTAAGTGAAGAAAGCTTGCGGGAGCCTGGCCACAGTTAACCAAATGCATATATTTGTTTGTATATTGGCTGCTCACCATTTTACAGGGCAAGACACTGCTGGGAATCTTAGCAACCATCAAGACTCACCACCCACAAGCACCAGCATTATCTCAATACCAAGATACATCCATGTGTGAAAGGTTGTCATCACAGGAGGAGGAATCATCAACAGAAGAGGTTCAGTAATCAAAAGTGTCTTGTAGTTTATTTTATTTAATAAGTAACATACAACAGTTCATACAAATAGCTAGGAATCATAGTAGACGAGTGGGACAGACAGAACGAAGCAGGACAATTTCAAGGGCAAACCAGTGGGTAGGAAGACCAGGGAGTGTGGTGAGGTGCAGAGCAAACGGATACGAGAGGGCGAGATTGACAAGGCAATACCAGGCCTCACAAATGGGTTAAAATGCATGACATGAACAGTTAAGGGCTTGAAAACCTTGAGGTAGTACAGGACAGGGTAGGCAGGCAGATTGTAGGTGCTAATAAAGAACAAAGTGGTAGAATCAGTTAGAAGAGGATTAATTTTCTCTCTCTCTCTCTCTCTCTCTCTCTCTCTCTCTCTCTCTCTCTCTCTCTCTCTCTCTCTCTCTCTCTCTCTCTCTCTCTCTCTCTCTCTCTCTCACTCTCTCTCTCTCTCTCTCTCTCTCTCTCTCTCTCTCTCTCTCTCTCTCTCTCTCTCTCTCTCTCTCTCTCTCTCTCTCTCTCTCTCTCTCTCTCTCTCTCTCTCTCTCTCTCTCTCTCTCTCTCTCTCTCTCTCTCTCCACCCCGCCCACGCTTAC